>NW_025940296.1:0-5364 GCF_000764305.2 Hyalella azteca
TTTAATTCAAACAAAAGCCGTCAGCAGCCATCCAGGAATTCCGGCTTAAGGATAATCTTCAGGGCGGTTGTTCATTACCCGCGATACACGAGCCCGACTGCCCTGCTGGCCCACGTCAGGCAGTCCTCGAGCTCAACTGTAACCTCCTCCAGCTTAATGAAGTGTCATTGAAATTTCAGGCGCGATTCAGTTAATCTGATCGACCGTTCGGCTGCTGCATCTATATGCGTGGTGTGGACTGAGTGTATGTTGGCTTAAATAAATCTTGTATTATATGTATTGCTCAATTACCGTACTTTGTGGATCAATGAGTTATGACATTCTACGTTTAGAAACTGATTAGTTCATCGTTTCAGTGATTGAATTATTAACTCATTTCTTGGGTGAATGCTAGTAATTAAATTATGAAACCGATGATGACTGCTGCTTCATGGATGACTTGCAAAAACCTTGGTAACACTAATTTTAGTCAACTCCAATCTTGCAATTCTTAGCTAAACGTTCACTGTTGAAATTAGTTTCCATTCCGTTACGAGGAGCGCAAACGCTTTCACTTAGTGTAGTAAACATTCAGTTAACCTGTGATTTTTCTTCCTATTTTTTGTTCATCTTGTTTGAGCAAATTTCCTCACAATGTGGAGGTGATAGGCGTAACCAATGGTTTTCTTCACATTATTCGTGATATTTTTCAGTGAGAGGTACTTTGATCGCAGTGTCCGCATCAATGGAGCCTGCTTCTATAACAAGAAAATTGTTAGCTTATGCAATTTGTGCGGACGCCGGAAGAGTGCAGCCACCGGACTCACCTGCCCAGACCGGACTTTCACACTTTGATCTCTGGAGTGTTAAAACCCGTGGACTTCTCGTCGACTGACTTGCAATGGGCGCTACATGCTGATGGAAATCCCTCTGATGTTTCCTCTGACAAATATTCAGCTCCCGATAATTTACTTCTACTTCCTATTGATCTTTTCTATTTATTTGTTTACTTCTATTACCGTCTGAATTAATTTTTTGGCAAATTTTTCTTACGGCCTAATTTTTTCTTTGGGAGCGTAGATTTGATGTTGGGGAGTGCAGAATTTCCTATTAATTTATGACCTTTGGAGTCAAACTGCCTAGATGCACCTCTGATGCTACACTCAAATCAGTCACTTATGAATCAATTTAATTTATTTGACACGTTCAAATTCATGCTCAGGCCATCGCTCACTCTCTGAAAATTTTTATGCTTATCAAAACATGATTTTCAATGTGTCAGTGTGACGGAGAATGAACTCGGAAACGATTGTACGAACCTTTTTCGAGTGATATTTACCATGAAATTGCATTTCGTACCTTTACCAATTTATAACTTCATCTCCATTCTATTTATGTGCCATAGAACTAATTATGTCAATTATTCGCAGCAAGTTAGTCGTAGCTTATGCAGTTACTAAATGTAGTCTCATGTCACAAATTCAATGTTTTCTTACTTAAGAAAATTTCTCCTTTCACCTCGAGACTTGTCCCCACTAATTAAGGTAAGTATCCTTGAAGTTTATTTCTAGCAAGGGATAAAAGCGCAATTCAAGAGACGGGAAAAACGTAAGTCTGACGCTGCGTTCCACGATAGACGTGTAGGCAGGATGCTTATGCTGCTGCAAGAGCGCTAATTTACACAAAAAATAATAATGTCAGTAATAAGAATTCAGTCCAACATTTTTAAAGGTTTGAAAAGGCTTTAATTCGATCCTTAATTTAAATTTAATCAGAAAAATATCACAATTTGATGACTCGCATTAATAATAATGATAAATCTCGGATAAATTCTATTACATTTCAAAGAAGATTTCAGTAGACCAATCGTTAGCTGTAGAGTGTAATGCCAGTTAGTTGACCTTGTAATATTTATAAATTATTTATTTCTTTATTTATATTTAAAGTTAGTGAGTTTATAAGAATGACTAATATGTTAAACCTCGCTTCAAAGTTTCTGTATGTTTTCTATAAGAAATATGAAAAATTTAGTTATGCCTTATAATGCAGTTAAAAGTGTATTTTAATATCATTGATAAATACCATTATAAATCGGTTCAATGCCTAATTCTGAAGCGACTTAACACATACGTCGAATATTACTAAGTTTTGTACAGGTGTAAAATTAACAAATTTCTAGAGTTTGCTGAAGATCCGAGTTTTTGTTTTTGTTTATAGTGCATGTCATTAAAAACACATCTCAGTTTTTTCCTCAAAACTTCTAATGAAATAGAGTTAGAACTTTTTTTAACCAAAACTTAAGCCTTTTACTGATAAATACGCACAATAATACAGGCTTGTACTGCTAGCTGTTTTTGAATAGAATAACAATTGATGGAAAATTTACAAATCAAGTTATATGAAAAAATTATTAAGTTACAAAACAACATGAAAAAATCTATGACTGCATTATATGCTTCAAAGTAATACTTTCATAGATAACTTGATTATATTTTAAAATGATCTGACTTTATTAAGTATGCTAGAGGAATATTACGATCTTAATCCGTTTCATAAGCAACATATCAACAGGTAACAGAACAAAAGTCTGCGGGCTTTGTTCACTTTATTTCATTGCACCTCTCATAGTTTTTAGGATTTCAGTAACGGCTAATTGCTAAAAACTCGTTTTATTGTCTTAATAGTTTGGCTTGGTGAAATAATGAACCTGAAAAGCGATAATATTGTCTAAAGTCTATAGTGAATATTAATTTCTTGAAAATTATCGTCTTTTGGAATAATTTTTTTTTCTAGACAGTAGGGGAAACTACAGAATCCACATTAGATTCACACCAAAGCTGAATATGAAGTTAACCTACAGTTTAGTTAGGGCTTACATTAAAATTAAATGGTAGCGAAAAACTACTATGAAATTTTTTTTTCTGTTGTGATGCGACAAAAATCGTGAACATAGGCTATACACGAATTTAGACGAAATTGAAAAAATATCAAAATCAACTTTGAAACAAAATAGATTCCTGGTGGTAACTTTCCCAATTTCATAACATTTTGATCTTGAAAAAATTACGGCGGGGATTGAAAAACTGCTCAGTAGAAGGAAGATTTATTAAGAGTCGAAAATTGTGACGAACGTCGCTGCCGAGACTTCCTTCTTGGATTGAGCTGCCGATGGGGACTCTTGCCATTGTTGAGGAGTAGAGGGTTGGTGCTCCCATCGGTACCCTGTCGTATGAAGAGACCAAAAGGCCTAAAGAAACGACGAATTTGAGCAGGGAGACATTTTAATGTTTCTGTAATTAGGGACAAATGGCCTTTGTTCAAGTAAAGTTAAGGATTGCAATATTTAACAAACAAACAAATGCCGTCATTGTACCCAAGAAATCAGCCTCACGAGATCCAAATTAGAATCTATAAATTTTAATGAAATAAAGGTACTGTTAGCATATTTATAATTTAGACAACTCGAAAAGACTGACTATTTGGCAAAGCAAATTTAACAGCGTTTGGAAGGGCAAAGACACTATACCCTAGTCGCCATGCCACCCACCATGGCTGTCGTCTGTAGTCCTCGCACTGCCCCGTAGGAGTGGCAAGACCAGCGGTCCAGATCTCCTGTAGCAGGTTGGCGGAGGACAGGATGGGAGGCTTAGTAGAGAGGAGGCATCTCCACGGCGTACGAATTGTAGTCAAAGGCCACCACGGTCGGACACGTAACAACCCGCGAGACTTGTGACGAAAACGGTGCGTCGACTGACACAGGTGGGGGAACCAGAAGACTGCCCAACTTTCCAAGACGGGAGGACGACGAAAGTTACTGTTGTGTTCAGGTGTGATCTGGAATGCTTGATTCTCCAGATTGAAGAACGGTCTGAGAATTAATGTGGCTGGGAGTGAAAAAAACGATGGAAGTGGTGCAGTGTAACGATATTAACGATAGGTGCAGTGTACCTGATATGAATTTGAAAGAATTTACTTGCATTAGAGTTGTATTTATATTAAATTAAGGGAGCCATGAGAGAGGTTTTCGCGACTTAAGCAAATGCTGAAATGAAACTGGACCAAAATTTAAATCCTTAACACTTGATATTTCTTCCTGATGAGATTAAGGATGAAGGGCCGATACAAATAGCTAGCAAGCTATTATTGCTGGTTGCGAGTAACTTAATTGGATGCAATTAAAATATATCTGTGAATTTTTTTAATAATTCGTGGGAAAGAAGCGAGAAAGTATAAAGTGAGCTGACTGTCGGATATTGGAAATTACGAGCAATGTTTGCCGACTGTTGCGGTAGCAGCTGCACGGCTGCTGTGCTCTGATGATTTGCAGCGAGCAGAATAGCGCTTGTTCGCGCCAGCTGAGGCATGCATAGAAATCGAAAATTGTGGACTGGAATATGAATGAAGGGGAGAATTTCGGAGAGTTTTTCTCCATCATAAGTTCCAAATTTCAAGAATATATTGTAAAACTGTTTAAATGACTATAATGAGTATGACTAATGTAAAACTGTTTAAATGACTATAATGCCGAGATCCCACATCAACGTCACTCCATTTACCGTTCTAGAGAACTAATTTTATACCAACCACGTGTTATTTCGTTATAGTACTTTGCTTTCGTGTCGATTTGTATGTCGTTAATCCATCCATTTATACCATTTTATTTGAACAGTAATTATCCAACCACCGTTCATTAGACAGTCACTCACGTGTAAAAACTGAAATTTTACCGCTCAACACGGAATGAGATGGCCGGTTGTGCACAACATTAATGGTAAAAGTTGTGATGGATGACCTATATACTACATCTGCAGGTTCCCCTTGGGTTTAAATCCGTTTTTAATACGATAAAATATAACAATTTAGAGTCAAATGATGAATTGATTTCATCAAATTCACTTTATTGCAAGTGCAGGAAAACGTCTACTGACATCATCAGACGTTTTTTACACAGTAGCATTTTTTGTGTTTGTTTTTCTACTGCTCTAACAAATTGCAGGAATTAATGGGGTTAATGACACTTATTCTCAAGTTGCATGACTTGCTTGAATGCGTAGACAACTCTGAAAAAGTCATGTATAATTATTTGGTAATTTTTATATTTTTCGATGTAAGCAATAAATCTGTCTTTTTGTTTCAGTTTACAAATTAAAAATAAAATTAAAAAAAACCTCGATTACTTCACCATTACATGTCAACTTCCGGCAAGACATCGCATCTACAAACGACTCGCTTGCACGTCTCCCTGGTTGATCTCACATGTGATGATGTGATACTTTTTGCCGTTGCGGGAGATGATGGCTCGTCCTGCTGTGTCTTTGTTGGCGCAGCGAATTATTCGGTCGCAAATAGAGCGCTGGTCGATGTTCCATCTTCTGAATTGCGCCT
>NW_025940297.1:0-1436 GCF_000764305.2 Hyalella azteca
CTTGCAGGGCACACTATTATATTTATTACTCCGAGTATGAACGCCATCAAGAACAGACTAGACGAAGCTATGCAGGAGCATATGTTCAGTCTTAAAATGCCTAGCAAATTACGGACCAGGCAATAAGTCCAGACGAAGCAATGCAGGAGCATATGTTCAGTCTTAAAATGCCTAGCAAATTACGGACCAGGGGCCGTATTATCAAAACTTCGTAAGTACGCAAAACCGACTTACGAGTGGCGTTGCTACGTATGACAACGTAATACTAGCGGTGATATTATCAAAACATTTGAGCGGGAAACATTTGCGCGGGAAAAACATTTACGCTTTTAGCTAAGACTTGCGTACGAAAGTTTTGATAATGCCAAAATTAGGGTGTTCTTACGTACCACATAACTTTTTTGTTGTAAGTACAAAAAGTTACGAAGTTTTGATAATCCGGCCCCAGGCAATAAGTCCAGCAGCTATCTCAAACAATCGTCAGCTATGGAAAGATCGGGTTCCAAAGGCCGGATCCCTTGTGAATCAAGTCACGAAAAATTAAAAAATCGGCAACAGGCCATGGGCCTATTTCTTCAGTGCCGACATTTCTATTCTATTCTATTCAATTACTCCACTCGAATGATCATTCTATACACGTTTTCTCAATAGCATTGCTCGTATTTTTGTTCTTATCATCTAGGAAATCACATACATTTAGAACTATTTGTAAATTGTAAATTAACTTTCAAATTTGCTTCGTTTTCAGGCAAATTTTCCCTACCTCTGTATCGATTCATCGGTGATTCAATATCTTAACTGACTTAAACTGTTTTTTTTAAATCAAATGGGCATTATTTTAAAATTATTAGTGGCGTATTTTGTCTCGGGCATTTATATAGTATCTGTACTGTATCGTATATTCGTTATATCTAATTATATCGTATCTTTGTCAATAAGTATTAAAATTACTAGATTGCTTAAGTCGCAAGTTTACCAGGAATTTAAAAGCAAAGAAAACAGCCAGAATATTAACCATTTCTTAAGAATGAAAACGTTTCGGAGTCCAGCTCCATCGTCAGTTCAAAAGTTCAAAAACTATAACAAAATCAGAATCAATTAGAAAACTAAATTCACATCGAAGATAAAAACATAAATTGACAAATAAAAAAAAATACACATAAGGAAACAGGCCTATCTATTCACAATTTCAAGGGGATAGGAGCTGAAGGCCGCATTTAAACCAGGTTTCTGTTTAAAAATATACAGGGATTCTAAAATCCGTAGGTCATTAACACCGGTCGTGTAAGCAGCTAGAACTCTGAAATCACGATCAGACACCGGAACATTGCACTGCTCGGCATGGACGCGCACAGCTGAATGAGGAGGATGCGCAAGTAATGTTCCCGTTCTAAAACTCCTGCCCTTATGCTCCGCCAGCCTAGTGTAAAAATTGC
>NW_025940298.1:0-569 GCF_000764305.2 Hyalella azteca
GCCCCGTGAAAATAAACTGTTTCGCCGTTTTTATCAGATGTTTTACGGATTTCTAGTGTTAAATTAGAATAAAAACGGCGACACGGTGTTCTTTTCACGTGCCGACCGGCCACTGAAACGCCGGTATAATACCGTTAACGGTAATTTTTCTAACAGTGAAGCTTGACCTACACACTCGTAGGAGTTTACTTGTTGAATACGAGACATACCAGTCATTTATGAGTGACAGCGTCTTTTACATGCGTCTGAGTGGTCACTTAAACTTCGCTTCAAGTCACTGTGGTTACTACATAACTTAGTGAGGTTAATAGTGATCCGAACTGATATATGGACAAGAAAATATCCATAACAGTATACATAGTGCCATAATATTGATAGATGCAATGTTGAATATTTCTTTAGATTTTTTGCTAGAGAAATAAGAGTAGATTGGCTGTTAATTTAGTAACAATAGTATTAGTATTTTGTGAATTTGGCAAATTGTCACACAATTGCATAAGTGGCCAAGATATTTTGCACGTATTTTGTACTGCTTCAGGGCGTTCTAATTCGGACTTTTAAACCTACAA
>NW_025940299.1:0-65999 GCF_000764305.2 Hyalella azteca
GCTGCTATCATCATCGTCTGTTACATGTTCGATAGGCTGCTATCTTCATCGTCTGTTACATGTTCGATAGGCTGCTATCATCATCGTCATCTGAAAATGTCGTTTCTTGAGCAGCAGTTGCTCGCTATAACATCAAAGACACCTCGCGTCTCTGATAGCTCATTACCTCTCTTGTCTAGCACCGGAGTCTGTAAGGGAACGAGGTTATCGCCTCAATTACCATCAAATGCTCAATTTTCCCCGAGTTTGGGTAATTTCAGACATGTGATATATGGTTTTTTAATTATGGAATATTAATTATTCTTCTTAAAGAAGAATAATTTAAAAGAATAATAATTCCACGGCATTAACCATCGATTGCTTTCTATCTTATATAGACGATGTGCGAAAGAAATCATTAAAAAATATCACTCAGTACTCATGCACTGCAAAGAGTGACAGAGAGCGCATTTTCTCGTAGCCGAAAACGTGATGTCACGGACGGACAGAAGGACATAACGAGCATAATAGCGCCTTTTTTTCTATAAATGAGAAATGCGCTAAAAATGAATCTTATCAGATAAAACAAGTTGTAATTAATTCCAGGAACACTTGCTTCCAAATTTGCTCACGAACCCAACCCATATTAAGTTACTTTTAATTTGCATGTAATTTGACTGTTGTTAGAGCTGAGACTTGTTCGTAAAGAGAACAGCAAATTATTAGGCCAACATCATGAAATAAAAACGAATACGATGCTTGGATCATTAATTCTTGTACAGGATTTGAACCTTGATTTAAAAACATATAAGCAAAAAATATGTTATTAAAAGTTTTTACATACATTAAAATATGCTCTTGATTCCTTTATTATTCAATACATTTCACTACACTTGCATGAACAAAGATTTCAGAATTGCCTCCAATTTAAGGCATTACTTCATTGCATGAGGTTCTCGCGTAAAGTGAACTCACTGAGTAAACTCAATGGCATTCAGGGCAACATTATGTTGCGATCAGGGTTACGTTTGCACAAAAATTGTATTACGGGGTTACATTTGCAGAAGAAAACCTATTAAAATTTTATTTGATTGAAGGATTGCCAAGTACCAGGATTAAATAGTTAGGCACCTGCCACTCGTATAAGCGACGGCGTCTTGATGAATAAAATTTACGCGACGAAGAAATATTCCCTTAAATCCTTCCGCTAGCTTTACAACATTGGTACCCCAAATCACAATTGCGGTATTTACTATCTTGAAGGTATCCACATCAATAGCTTGTTTTAATGTGCTATCATAGTTGGAAACTCAGACTTTTCGTTGGAAACTTTGTTTTACTCGCACAATTAAAGATGCGTTTGAATCAAACGCGTTAGAAGACCATCCGCGTTAACGATGAACTTTATAATCCAGATATTTCATGGCCCACGATTGCCTAATGAAGACATAACTTTTGCCACGCAATTGTCAGATCATAAAATATAGTAATGGTCGTGACAGCCTTACATTTCGGGTTACTTTTTTTATTTCTATATAACAGCCAATCAATTGTTTGGTCAGGCCGCCTGTTAAATTGTCCTTACAGAAACTTCTCACTACGAAACTGATTATGAAGATACTTTATGTCCGCGATTAATACTTGATAAAAATTACACATGAAACAATTTTTTTTTCAACTTTTAGAATATTACAAATGAAGAAAATATATTTATTTTATCATACAAATGTTACAGTGTAGCTGTAATTACTAGCTCCAAATAGCTGAGAACATGCAGCTGAATTCCTCTTTCGTTAAACAATTTCTTTAGCTCAAAATATCACAGAAGAAAATTATAGATACTGAACACTGACATCATAGAATCACACGTCTCCTCCGACTCTTCCATTTGTGGATCGCTTTCACAGTTAATCTCTTGAAAGTTTCTGGCCTTGGGTCTTGAACCTTTGGAATATTTCCCGTATTCCCTGTTCGTCCATTTCATCTTATCGCAAGACCAATTCAGTATTTTCCATGATCTCTTCGCATTCCTCACGTCCATTATGGTTGTGAATTAGTTGATGCTTTACAGTCTAGACCAGAGTGTGGTGAGCGTTTCCTTCTCGGCAAGCGGGCTCGATTGATGATTAAGTTTCATAACTACCACGGCTCTGAAAAGCTTTCCACGATCTACTGACTGCTGACTGAACATGATGGTCTTTATCAGCTTCAGCTCCAGAATCATCTTGGAATGTTTTGATTACCACTTCTACTTCACCATCTATTTCAGTCGGAAGGAAGTTCGTTACCTTCGTTTCACTTGTCACACAACCTTTATCTTCTTTAGCAGTTCGAATTTCAGGCGCCACAACTTGATGCGTTCTTGACGAATCAATACCTCGACGTCCTTTCGGTTCGATTTATTCTGCTGCCATCTCTTGCCGTGTTCCTTGTAAGGGAGATTTCCTCGCATCAAATATACTCGGCACTGTCTGTGGTTTGTCTACACCGAGTTAATCCCAAATTTGAAGTTCGTTCGCCGTCTCAAGAGTGTAGTGCACCAGATGTGGACAACGGCTCCTAGTTACCACCTGCACCGCTTAAGGATAGGGTCGTCTTCGACTAGACGCCCTCCAGCTGCTTGAATTCTCCGGCTTGCTCTTCATTTTTTCACACTGGTCCTGGCGAATTATATTGAGATGCTTCGTGACTTTATTCTCAGTAATGTTCTACTCGACTCTTACAGGTAATGAAAGTATCTTAGATACACAAAACTACGAAGTAAAGTAACTGTAAATTATGTTAAAAATTTGAATTTAAAATGGAACTTGCAAGTAAATTGAGTTGCACTAACTCGACAGATAATTTCTTCAATATTGTCTAAGATAATAGATTATTTCCTCATCTGTAGGACTGGCATTATCACAAAAATCATTTATTTTATCATTGACAGATTGAATTGTTACGCAATAGAAAAAGAAATCAATTCTATCAATAGCATATATTGTTATGTTTGCAAACATGGCTTATTCAAATTTCAATGCGCGAAGCAGCTATTAATCATTATGTCTGCAGCCCGGTAGACATGCTACGTCGCTACCGACTTGATTCCAGTTAAGCATTAGGGCCTTTAAACGACAAATTTTGCCATCAAGTAATTTGTACGGATAGACTTCTCTGTACAATTAATTGAATATTAAAATAACAACGTTAAATTATTCACATATTCACGTAATTGAATATGTAAATGAATTATTAAATTGAAAGATACTCAGCGAGATCATCGTGGAATGTGGTATCTGGCTTCGCTTTGATTGAAATGAGGTGTCGTTATTATCGGTAAGTAAAATCGGTTATAACGTAAGTAAAATTATTACTCATATTCTCTATTTTCACAGAAGAATATCTTTTATATGCAAAATTACCGTAAACAATAATTTTGAATTTAGATATTATAAAAAATATTGCAACTTAATTACACACAAAAGCAAGCCCGAGCACAGCTTAAACAAAACCACGAAACATTTGTACAGCTCAGGTCATTAAAATCAGCAATACTGGTAAAAAATATAACTCAGTATTCACTGCAGTGAGTGACAGAGAGCGCATTTTCTCGTCGACGAAAACGTGAAGTCACGGACAGACAGACAGACGGACGGACATGACGAGCACAACCTACGCCACAACCTACGCCTAACCTAACCTAACCTAACCTAACCTAACCTAACCTCAGCAGAAGGATGATGGGTTTGAACGAACAGACTTCGGTCTAGCGTGGGACAGGCGCGCTTAAATATATTGCACTGTCTATGAGCGACATCTTCGTACATCTCCCCTCCATATTTCTTTTAACACAGAACTTTTTTAATTAATAAAAATACTATTCGTGTGTCATATATTGATACATAGAACTGATATTATATAATTATTATATTATATTTGATATTATTATTATTAATAATTTATATATCATTATTATTGCTGACCAACTTAAAGGTCAGCAACTTCAATCAACAATGAAACCAATGATATAAAATTAAATTAGCCATGAGTGCATTCATATGTTTTAGAGAGTATAATTTTGTAATAGGCATATTTATTATTAAATTTTGTTGAGGAAAGTAAATAGCGTGTGTACAAGCTGAATTTATCACATAATAATAAAACATATATATTGAATTTCACATATAGTGACCTATAGCCTAGGCAAGTAAAACAATTTTATTACGATCATTCAACAGACATCTCTTCTTTCTTAGATATCCGTGGCGGAATTTCATACGCGAATTGCCCACAAAATTTGCATGCTTTACCTCCGTGAGCAGTTTTAAATGGAGATGAATTTTCTGTGTTATGAAAGAAAGATTTATTGCCTCTCAACTTGAACTTGAATCTTCGTAACCATTTTAAAGTAGTCAACGTCGAGTTTCAATCGCATTTTATCTATTGAGCTAAAAATTGAGAGCGAATTTTGATGGGTTGATTGGTTGGTTAATTTAATTACATATGCATTCAGCGAGATTGTTCCATGAGTGATTTTCTGTGATTATGATTGTAAAACATAATTATTTGTCGAAGCTTCGATCGACAGATCTAACATTTAACCTAACCTAACCTAACCTAACCTAACCTAACATAACCTAACCTAACCTAACAATATAAGCTGAGACAGCTTTATTATACTACTGAGATCGCTTGAAGTATTCATAGTTTTCCAGCCCTGAGGAGATTTATCTCAAGGTCTTAAAATATTTTGATATGATTGTTCTCCTAGCACTTGTACCACGAAGATCCTGTAGAAAGAAATGAGAAATGGTAATATTTAGAATATACTTTTCATTTTCCTTTTTGTTTAACTTACAGTCTTTTAAATTCTTTGGCTTTAGAATTATTGTTTATGGCTTTGTGCTATCTGTTATAACTAAATATGAATATGTTATGGCATAGTAAATGAAATTTAAATTATTCTGAATATGATTTAATTACGTACGGATCGGCTTGACATGGATCAGCTTGACAATTTATATGAGAGCCGTAATTTGTAAGAGCTCATACTTACGACTGCTTTTTAAGGAGACAATCCTGCCTTTAAAGGTCAAATGATAAATGCATTAGTGGTTCTTCGCTTGATTTATGTTTTGTTGCTCCTTGAAAAATATGTACCACGAAGCCAGCGATTATAATAATTATAGTTTCAACATCGATATAATAAATCGTTTCCGGTAACATTTGAATAATTTCTCCTACACTGTCACTTTAATAGAAAACGAGAAAAATTCAAAATGCATACATGCATATTAAAGTTCAAAAACCAGTACGTCCATCGCATTATTTTTCATGTTTAGTATAATGTTTCTGTGAACTAGGTGACGCCTCAACACGCCTACTCATCGGCCAATTTATTCGTAGTATGAATACTTGAGGAATGAATAATATTCCTCAAGCTAATACAGTTAATATAATACACGAGCTTAGACGTTTGTTATTTGGTCCGGACTTTAACAAATTCTTCAAGGTAAATTCATAGTGAAGAAACAAACTTGTTAATATGTTAATAGGGCAGGGTGGCCCAGCATTTGCAGGGTGGCCCAGTGGTTAGAGTTCAGAGTACCAAGATTGGCGCAGAGAGGCGCGGGTTCGATCCCAGCTCTGTGCGCCAGTTTCTGGTCAGAATTGGCAAGGAGGCCGGGCGGGTAAGCACAGCAGAATTGTAGCAGTGAGTTGCGAGTTCGAGACTCGAAACAAGCTATGGATGTTTTGCGATGTTAAGAATCGGTGACAGGCCTGCGGCCTAATATACGCTGAAACCGCTATTATTATTAAGTAGAGAAAGTTTAAAAATTGGAATATTATATTGATGGGTCAACGAATGCTAATAAGCCAACTTTATCGCGGTATTATGTTGTTTTTACTTGCGATCCGATATTAATCTTGAAAAGCTCATTACGGGTTAATTAATTCCAGCCGAGCAAACTGCTTGTGCTCTGCTCCATTAAAAATTTCAATTTTTATTGCTATTCAGTTCAGAAACTTATCGTGGTAACCATCGACAAATATTATTCCTGCGCAAGCGCTTATATTGACATCTATTATTGAACTTATTGACCTGATGTTTCCTTTTGCTGTTCGATTTTTGGTTCGATCAGTGACAATAAACTGTGCTTGCAAGCAACGTTATTATAGTAACCTCCTATTCTGGAGCTCCTACGAAGCAAGGTAATTGAAGGCATTGAATACTAGCTAGTCTAATTTGATGACATTGAAGACTGCCAACGGCACGAGCTTGTTATCTCCCCGAAATTTTGTATGGCAATTCAAAGACTTAATTGCCGTGATTCGGCACCTCAAGCGAAGAGGTCTTGCAAGCATTGATCTAATTTACGCGCTATTACCTCCACAAGTTGAGTAGTTAGCTCAGGGAATAAGTGGACCAATTTTCGCGTAATGACTGGGCTCTGGCAATTCTAGTAGGAATAGCATTGGACCTGCAATGAATTTTGTTTGTCATAATTTGTGGGCGAGGGTGTTGAAGACGGCGTCGCTGGCTTAGACTGTTTGTGGGTTTTTTAAAAGTTAATGTAAATTTCGATTTCTAAGCCAGGCCATCAAATAGTAACATCCAAATCCTTCATATGCCACAGTGTTCACACAATCCACATTGTGACCGCACAATCCACAATCGTGAATTATAGGTAAATCATCGTTGTTCTCTCGATGATTGATGGGCCGTAGTTATTGATTTGAATGATAATTATGAACCTTTTGAATGAAAATTAACAGATTTATCGCATTTTATATTACGTTCACTTATGATTTCATTCCACTAAACATATGAGAAATGAAGAATAAGTCCATCGGTACGCACAGTTTGGATGATCTCTTGGTAGCACAATTCAATGTACGAAAACGAATTTTTTATCAACTGTCGACAAAAAATTTTGATAACTAGTAAAATGGGTAGAATATACAGACATCGGTATGAATTCATCAAGCCACTAATTTTTGACGCTGAATGCAAATATTATGACGATTTTATAATAATATGCATCTAATATGATATCGTGCATTTAAGTTATATTAGTAGATGTTGCCGGGAAAAATTGAGATGCTGAAAAAATTTTCTTTCGAAAAGTCTAGTGCGTAAAGTCTTCAGATGAACGTAATAATACAGAATACATAGTTTGAAATCAATTTTACAAATTTCTTCAAATGTGCAAGTCCGTATGACTAAAATATACTTTATCTGTTCCAATATATAAACATTTCTACAGATTAAATCTTCTTATAATGTTTATAAATTTGTCGAATTTGCATGAACTTCGTAATTCTTACTTGGTTTTAGATTATTTTCTCCGCGAAGAGATTAAATTCGGAAATAAGAAAAAAAGGACGGAAATATTTTTAAACATTAGTACCCAGTGAAAATTTACAGACGCGGCAACTTCTGATTTGGATTACCAAAAGCTGGGGCAACTCTAAATTTTTTTAGGGTACATAATTAGCTTTTTCATAAAATCAATTCACAAAGAAGGTAAATACTCTATAGTCGTAAAATTTTGCACATTAACTCCGATTCTGCTTTTAAAATTGTTCCTAGGAGTTTAAAATGAAAAATATTATTACTAAATTGATCTCTGATGGCCTTCTCCAATGTTCTTGAAATAACAGTCAGGTTCTTGTTATCCCATATAAATTTTGTAATTGGTTTCACAAAATTCAGTTTAAAAGTTATTATGATTATTCCGGCACTAAAAAAATTATTTTTTCTTCCGGAACTAAAAAATATTTGAATGTATAAAAAATCGAAGGTCACCATAATACGAAAGGCAAAAATTACATTGAATTAATCTAAAAATAATTTTCCAAAATCTGCTTTACCTATAGTAATGTATTTATGGAAGTTACATCAAGGTTTTTCTCTTCCTTCACTGAGCTTTCTATTTATGAAAGCCTATTGAGGAATGTAAGTCAATCCATTCAAAACCCAATCGTTTATATCCTGCAAGCCGCAGACAAATGAGGAATCATACTGTAGTTGAAATGGTGATTTTAATAGTTATTTTTGTAAATTATTTCATAGAATTACACCATTAAATACACGGTATCTGATTCATAGATTTTGGAGATGAAAAGGAAACTAGATTTCTCTCGTGAAAGTATATATTCAGTTGCATGAATTCTCCATAACGACAAATCAATGCTATTGTATCAGCGAGGTCCAGGAAACTTTTTTTGCGGCCACTGATAATATGTTCATAATTTTCATCGGACTGCAATACAGCAAAGACTAATTTTAGTTCAACCAACAATCAACCTGCTTTCATTGCTGAAGCAGATGAATTTGAAAACGGGAAAAATGCCAATTTGAAATGAACACAAATTTTTTCCTTTCTTACAAATTGAGCATTATGAATTTCGTTCCTGTAATAACATTTTTTTGTGGTTGGTATTATACCTTCATTTTTCGCAGCAAATGGAGTCCAGATTTTTAACTTACAATGCAATTCATATCATAACTCCTAATTCAACTTAACAGGAGGAAATTGAAGAAGAGTTCATATAGCAGCCCATGGGCATAAACTAGAATGAGCTGAAATTAGCGTCTTGAAGATCAGTTTCTAAATTGCTTCAAGCGAAGAGAGTAAACGAGAAGTTCGTGAAAGCAGAAGCTCATAACATGAGGAAGTTCGTCTCTTCGATAGCTCTATAAAGTGAGAAAGTTTAAAAGCTCAGACGCACTTGCGGCGACACTTGAATTCAAAGTGCGTTCTCCTGATTGAACAAAACATCTTGATTGTTGCACAGAAAACCATTCAGAAGATTGCCTGGGAACCACATTCAGGATTCATGCCGAGTAATTGTCAGAGATTTATTATTCAACTCAATTTTTGAAATGCGTAAAATAATAGAATTGCGAAGCATCGAAGAGAGTCGTGAATACAAATTTCAATAATAGGATCGCTTGATTGAAGGTTGTAAAAACTGTAGTTTCAGTTGGAATAAGCGTCAACTGCATTCATTCAAAAGCTATTGTGATTGGCAAGTCAGCAAATCACTAATTTCACACGAGCATATTTAGGAATAATGTAGAACACTGAATCCAAGCTCGCCCAAGCTTAATATTCCGCTTTCTCAGATTTTTACATCGGACTCTGTATAT
This sequence comes from Hyalella azteca, assembly GCF_000764305.2. NCBI lineage: Eukaryota > Metazoa > Arthropoda > Malacostraca > Amphipoda > Hyalellidae > Hyalella > Hyalella azteca. The sequence goes on from NW_025940299.1 coordinate 9,119, forward strand.
GTCGCAGAGTAATTTTATGCAAAAATCCAAATTATGACTTCAAGCACTCTGAATAAAAAATTCCTCCTTTCCATAACCTCATGACGCGAACATTTATATAGATTAATTCATAGCGCAATCTACCACAATAAAAAATTATTAGAAATTAACTCAAGTTATTTTATATATATTTCGTATCAGCAACTTAGTAAAAAGAGTTCTTTAGAGATTGGGTGTTCCTAATCATCGTAAAACAAATAATGATTGCTTTCTTCCGGCACTAAGTGAGTTTTACTTGCAGTTGCCTATTGTTAAATCTGACTTGTATTGTGTTCATAAAGAACCTGAAATTTTTTTTTCTGCATTTATTCGCATGCTCAACATAATTTAATTAAGTATTAATCCGGAGAAAATATCCATACATTCAAAAATCCTATCAAAATTTTGAGTAACGGATTACGGAACTGCAGCTCCTAAATATTTCTTCACGTTTATTTTTAAATAAGCATATTAAAATTGAAAATAGGGCTTATAATAGGTACGAGTTTTTCTTTTAAAATTATGCAGCTGCATTTCAATATTAATGACTTGGTCTCATATTCCTACAGAATATGTTATAAACCTTCATATTAAAATACTCAATATATCAAGCCTATGAACACCGAAACCTATTTGAAGGTCATAAACTTGATTCCAAACCACATATCTATGGAGCTTGACATACAGTGTCATACAGTGTATGGAGCTGGGGCCGCACTATATAAACTTGCTTATGTTCACAGAGTGGCCTATGTTCACGTAGCGGTCTAATACCAGTAGCGGCCTACGTAAATCTATCTAACTAAGTACACATAACGGAAGATTTCTCGACTATGATTGGTTGGTATAGTTTGAAAAACCGTTAGTAATTGGCTGACAAATTACAAATAATCTTTGACACTATGGTTCTCCATAAAAAACATACCTGTGATGTTTCTCAAGCGAATTACATTTATGCGATGCCGAAAACTGCGTGAATGATAGAGCTGTTGTCCGACCTCCATAATCAGAGAAATGAGTGAAACTTTGTCCCAATAGTGCTGCAACTTTTTGTCCATGTGTGATTAACCCTCACCCAGTTCGGCCCGGTAAAAGGTTGTAAATGTTCTACGTCCGCTCTGTGCTCGTGCTGCGGGTAAGAAAGTGTGCCACAATTTAGACAATATTACCCAATAATTTTCCAGAGCACGCAACAGACGCCGGCATTACGTGGATGTTGGACGGACGAGTTTATGTGCATCGCGGGGCCGCGGAACACGAGCGTTCAGGAGTAATGTTTATGACGAGTTTATGTGCATCGCGGGGCCGCGGAACACGAGCGTTCAGGCAGGCGGTCCGTAATCGAAAATTGCAGCGTCATATTTCTCGCCAACTGCAGGGCGGCCATTGGTCATCTAAAGATCACTCGGAATAATGAATGGGTCATATTTTTCGAATTGCGAAGCATTTTCCCATCTGGTACCGAAAACAAATATGGCTCTGACACGCCATTTTGTCGGGCCAGATTTGGTCGGAATGACCCACACATGAGCCAGAAGTGCCTCGCTATTCCCATCAGGCAACTGATTTTGAAAAAATTCTCACTTTTATTCAGCATGCAATTTCAATATTAATAGCGGAGCAGCCATTTAGACTACCTAGTCTCTTCTATCAGAGAGCTTTATAACGCAGACGTAGTGATAAAATATGCCTCTTAAATTTTCTTAGATTCTATCATCTGCAACGGAATAAGTTATTGAACTGTAAATTATAACCGCAATTCATTGATAAACCGTGACGATTCAAGGATCTTTGCGAAATAAAATTTGTCTAACGCCTTGTGATCAGTTATTTCCAGCCTCTTTGAGGACGCAGCGTTCGTCTTTCTTTATCACTAATTATGACCTCAGCATGAGATACCGAGCAATAGAGGCGATGCCCAGTAATGCTTCGCCATCGGCATCACTACCATGCAATAATGCTATGCCATCGGCATCACTGCGGTTTGATAATGCTTCGCCATTGGCATCACTCGCCGGAGTGTCCAATTTACCGCCGACACTGCTGCACTCGGCCGGTACTGCATGTTCTTGTTTAGACGTTGAAATGTTACCACAACTATAGACATTTTTTCACAAGTAATCAATAATTATTAGTAGTAAGATTAAAGAAAACTGTTTCTGTTGTGGTAACTACTTCATTCTATGCCGTTTCCAGCAAAAAATAAATGATTAATTTTCCTGGGCAAATAGGCGTCATTTTCTTCTAGTAAATAGTGAAATTACTAGGCTAAACCAACCACTTTCTAAAACATTCTAGTCGAGTACCGCACCTCTTCCAAAACAAGACGTGCCGCTGGGACGATCTCAACGTCTTCAGAAACTGCGATGTTTTCGTCTTGTAAAAATAATACCCTTCTCGTAAACTGCTCACGTTCCTTCGGGCGAAGTGCTCAAGTTTGCCACATTTTGACATTACAAGTGCAGTTCCCATTAAGAGATTTGCGATGACAAACGTCCACTTCCATTCTCTGTGGGGAAACTAAATCCGTCAGCCTTCTAGGTATGAGGTTGACTTCTTATAAGTACGAGGTTGCGAGCTTTCTGGATTTTAGTTTACCAAACTTATAAATATGACTTGGACAGCCCTCTGTATCTGATTGGACAGCCTTCTGTATCTGATTGGACAGCCTTCTGTATCTGAGTGGACAGTCTTCTGTATCTAAGTGGACAGTCTTCTGTATCTGAGTGGACAGTCTTCTGTATCTGAGTGGACAGTCTTCTGTATCTGAGTGGACAGTCTTCTGTATCTGAGTGGACAGTCTTCTGCATCTGAGTGGACAGTCTTCTGTATCTGAGTGGACAGACTTCTGCATCTGAGTGGGCAGTCTTCTGTATCTGAGTGGGCAGTCTTCTTGATATGAGGTTTCCAACCTTTTAAACTTGAGGTGGCAGCTCACTAGATACGAGGTGAACAGTCTCCTAGATATGAGATAGCCTGCTTTCTAAATATGAGTCAGCAAGCCTTTCAGATAGGTACATTGTGCTATCATATTTGTCTGTATATATTGTTTTTCATAATATATTGTTTACTTAGTACAATATATTAGGACTATGTAAACTTAGTATATTAGAACTATGTAAAACAATTTTCAAAAATTATTCAAAACTCAATCGTGAATGGCGGAAGATCGTAAAGATTAAGGATGCATCTTTCGACTGACTGATTCACGTATCAAATCCACGGCATATTTAATGTATTAACTGTAGCGGTATGAGTGTGTTGCTCATTTAATATGCCTAATCATTTATCAACAGATACCACAGTCAAGGCTATTCGTACCTACAGTAGTAACAAGATTTATCGCCAACGGACAAAGCGTTAATTGAGATAACAAGAAAATTCTCTCTGGAAAAACCAATTGTTTCTACAATATGCAACATGCATTTTAAGAGCTTAATCCAAGGTGGAAATAATGAAAAATGTCATTCGTATATGGAGCTTTTGGTAATTTTTATTCCTTTAGATTCTTCATGTTTAGATTCTTCAGTTTCATGAGTGTGAAATGAATGGATAAAGTTCAGCGACCAGGGGAACGTAGGTTTTGAAATTGGCTGCGAACAAGTCTCGTAATCATGTTGTACATGGAACACGGTCATTATTCAGCTATAGTAACTGATAATAATTGATCACCTGCTTTTTAAATAGTTCTTCTATCGTTCTTTCACCAAGAAATCAAACAATATAAATATTTTTACATAAATCAAATAGGTTTAAATTAAATTACAGGATAAGGGGCGAGAGGAATTATAGAACAGGGGCAAAATATAAAACAAAAATATAACAGTGGGGAGGGACAGGGAGTAGCAAACAGCGATTGAAAAAACAAGTTTCGCATTCCGTTCGTTAAATTATCCATATAAATTCTAAGCAACAATGACAACATAAAGTTCATTTATTCTTTTAACTTAATGTACGGTTCTACTCCATGGAAATTTTATGAGGTGTAGAAAATAAATTATATATTATTAAGTACTTATTATATTATATATTATTAAGTACTGTATATTAAGGATCGCCACCGCTTGCATTGTCCCTCTTTTTTATTGCCACCAGACATGAATGCATAAATGCTTTACATATCTTTTTAAAAAAATACTCAGAATAGAGATTTTCACAACAGTGACTACATACAGAGTCTGTTTGTTAGCCCGCGCTATCAAACTCCTACTACAAAAGCCTGCGCTCGGAAAAGCCCGAATTTCCCCTTGAATCCGTGCGGTCTTGGAGAAGTCGGCGCTTGTAGATCGTTAGCGTCGAGATGAATGAACGACTGCGTACTCAGGCAAACTCTCCACGGCCAGAAGAAAAGATTCTATTAGAATCTAATGGCTGGTGGTGGACGTCTTAAAGTGGTAGCCAACATCCCTCCAGTCTGGGAAAAACAGGCGGCGGACTTCAAAGAAAATATCCTTTAAGATTTTGTTGGCTAGTGGTGGACGTCTTAAAGTGGTAGCCAACATCGCTCCAGTCTCAAATCAAGAACTGGTGGCGGACTTCAAAGAAAAGATCCTATTTGAAATTCATGGCTTGTGGTGGACGTCTTTAAGTGGTAGACAATATTATTCCACAGAATTGGTCTCGGAAAATAGGCGAGGTATTTCGAAGAAAGAAAATCTGATGCCTGGTGGTGGACGTCTTAAAGTGATAGCCGAGCGTACTCCAGAGAATCCGACTCAAAAAAATAGGAATCTGCCTTAAAAGAAAATATCCTCCCATGAAAATCTGATGGCTGGTGGTTGATATGTCTTGCGATGGTAGCCTTGATTGCTCCAGAGAATCCGTCTCGAAAAATGAATGACGGACTTGGGCGACGATATAAGCTGGCGTTGTCAATTCCGAGGACAGTTGAACGTTGCTTGATTGTTGGCTTGATCTGATCTTTGTGAGTTGCAGGATTGTAATTGACATCGCAATAAATAAGAAAAGAACTTTAGCACGATACATGAATAGTCCATATACAGCTAAAATCCTCCTGTAAAAACTAATCACTGTGAGCCTTAGTCTTTACCTTGCACGCAGGTATTTTAAAAGTAACATTAAATTTTCATTTATTTTTTTCACCACAATAACGACACGTAAGTAAGGGCCTAGCAATTGAATCTTCAAAAACATTTTATTTTATTGTTCTAATTTTTCTCGTTGTTGTGTTGAATTTCATTGAACAGTTAATTAAAATCATTAATTAAGGATCAATTTCACTTGAATTTGAAATTTATTTCAACACGTCTAAATCCTACTAATCATATTTCAGACATCATAGGAGAACGACTGTCGGCCATTGAGCGGTCGTCGGTAATTCTGCCATTTCACCGATCGCTTTTCAATTTTTTAATGGCGGACCAGCCGCCAAAAGCAATTTGTAATTGAAACACACTACGAAAAAAACACGAACATTATCCAAGTTTTTTTATGCCCAGCTCAGAGCAAACTTTCGAGAAGCCGTTAATTGAATAAGTTACTCGCATTCGGAGTTCAGTTAGTGCGTTTATTGCTAGAGATTGCGGTGAATCGTAATTGTATGGAAGGATTTTATAGGGAAGGCAATAATTTTGCCGATGTAAATTAATACTATGTTCCCACAAATCATGTCTGATCATTTAAGTTAATTAAAAATAATTTTTGTTGGTACCTGAACCATATTTTGTCGATTGGATTTTTAAAATCAACAAATAACTAGACAAATTTCACCAAATCTCTAACCGGTATTTTCGCAAGATACTGCCTTCTAGTTTAACATCGCCGCCACCAAAATGTTACACAGCATCAAATGAAGTGAAAACTTTAATTTACATGAATTTTATTATATCTGTCGTATTGAAAACGCTTCTTTCTTTTTAAATTCGTTCAGCGCTGTGAGGCCGAATTTGCCGAATAACTTTAATAATCACATCACATATTCACATTTGCCGAATAACTTTTCATAATAAAAAAATTATTTAGAAATTTCCTACGTAAATTTATTAATTGCAAGCGGTTTGATTATCGTTCACCCTCAAAAGTGTTTACATGAATATGTTTGTAAGAGAAATAGCACCTGTAAGTATTTTATTCTACTCACATTTTATCCGGCGCACATTGAATTATAAATATAATTTTGAGGCAAACTCTGTTTAATCTTACTTTCACAATTGCTTTCATTATTAAATTAAGTTGCAAAGTGTGTTAATTATTTGCTGATAATTTTTATGAGTGAAAACTTCCTGTATTCGGTCAAATAAAGCGAAAAATTAAGTTCCCTCGTCGGCAGAAGAGCGACCCAATTTCGGCCATTAAATGTCAGTGGATTATGAGACTGTATATGTGAGACTCCATTGGCCCCTGCAGTGCCCATCACCAATTAAAGCTCAACTCAATCGCCCAATAACACTTAAGATATCGTAACCCGACCAGAACATTGTCGTCCAGCTCCTGCAATAGACATCGAACCTCTGGATCTCTTGAAGCTTCACAGGAATAAGGCGGATAAGTTCCATGACTGTAGTGCGGCAAGATTGTGCCTGAGCATACACGCGCGGCTAAATAATATAACTTGGCCTATTCCTTAACTCAGACATCACTTTACTACACTGCATTGGTATATTATTAATATCTAATACAGTTTACTGAATACTTTAGTATATAGAGTTATAGACTACTATTATATAGTAAACTAAGTATAACTATGGTTTATTTAACAAATTGGGACGCATTCCCTAACATTTCCTTCAGGTTCCTTGAACTGGGTCATGTAATCAAAATTACTTCAAAGTTAAGCGAGTACAGAAGGAAAAAGGCACTATAAGAAATGAACGAGGAGAACAAAGAAGGAGAGAATTTAATTTGTATTAGAAAAAGAAAACAATGAGAGAAGAACTATGACCCAAGTGCAAAGCTAGATTCTTCAACACAAACAATTTTTCCATCGTAGAAGTTCATATCTTTAGAAGCGTAAATTTAAATAAAACATCATCATTCCCATTATTCCCCAAGTCTTTTTAAATACGTAAAGAAGCTTTTTAAACCCATTATGGACAAATACTCTTATTTAGAATATGTTTAGAATATTGTAACGAGTGTCAGAAATTCAGATAAGCATAGCTTGGCTCCAACGAGATTCTGGGCTGAGCCAAAGTTGTGGTTAAGACTCCAGCAGTTTAATCTGTTTTTAAAAATTCAGTCAAATCGTCAGTAAAAAGTACTTAAACTATGACGTACAACGTAGGAAAAGATCGTTGGTGAGTTGTTGGTAACATATCACTTATAGATGGTAGGATGAATGCTGCAAACTACCAGAGCATCCTGGAAAATAATTTGACGACTTCTGTTGAGAAACTAGAGCTACCTGGTGATTGGATTTTCCAGCAGGATAACGATTCTAAGCATACTGCAAGATCCACAAAGAAATGGTTCGCTGATAGAAATGTACACGTTATGGAATGGCCAAGCCAGTCGCCGGACTTAAATCCGATTGAAAATTTGTGGCGGTATTTGAAGATTCAAATTAAGAAAAGGTCCCCAACAAACATTGAGAATCTTAAGGTGGTGTGCCAAGAAGAATGGTATAAAATACCAGTCAGCATCTGCAAATCATTGGTCGAGACGTATAGAAATAGACTGGTATCTGTTGAGCTGAATAAAGGGTATTCAACCAAATTGAGATTTAATTTCTTTTGATAGTATTTTTGAATACTATGCGTCTCTATACATAATTTAAATCACTTTTCCTGTTAAGTTTGTGTACTTACATACATTAAAATACGATTTTTCAAGTGTACGAATATTTATTTCCCCCCACTGTATATAGAGCATAATTGGAGTATACACCTCCCCAACATAACTAGTGTAAATATTATGTAGTTATAGTGTGTAAAATTATGGTATTACTAACTATATGCAACATGAACGTTAGGTAGTTATAAGAACTCTGATTTCATTTCGAAACGATTTAATTTTAAATGACAATAATAAATGAATCAGATTTCCCATTTGAAATACATATATTGGGATTAAGTTAAGTATATTCATTCTTATAAAGGGATTAAGAAGAAAAATTGAGAAAAAGTTTCAGAAACTAAATTGTTTTATCACTAATTTTAGGTGTTGAAAATTTAACATAATTTCTCTACTGAGTTTGAAAAAAACGAATGGCTCACATATGTAGGATCAAGTTCTCGATATTTCTTAATATCAAGTTATTGATATTTACATCTTGATAATATTCTTGCCTGTTGATTGAAATACGAGGATAAATTTCTTCATTGGTCACTGCATGTCTTGGTTGACCAGCTTGCTCTGCATATATACACATGATCCAAATTCAAACATTTATAATTCTTAATGACATGTACATAAATAAAAACTATAAATTAATTAGGCACTTCTGCAATAAGATTAACTTAACCCACAATCAATGAATTCTATTGAACCTTTGCAATTAAGGCAGATAAACTGGAGTCATGGCTTCGATCTTAGCAGTGGAGTCACCAACATGAGGTAAAAAATTAGAACATTTTACAAGAGAACATGACTAGAATAGAAATTATTGGACATTCTCTAGCTTGACACTTTAGTAAGTTTTTTCTGTTTAATTGTCAGATGAATTCGCTGAATGCGTTTAATCTTGTTTCTGTTTTCGCATGGACAAATCTCCTGCTTCAAATAACTGATATTTGAACGAAAATTATTGGTTCATTTATTTGACCATTCGGTCAGTCAACGAGGGCAGTCGGCTAACGCCTTCCGTCAGTCGGTCGAGGTAACCATTCAATTAATGTACAAATTGCTAAATAAATCTGTTCGTCATAAATTTGACCTTCGTCAAATAACTGATAATATATTGAACCATAATTATGGCATCATCTATTCCGACCCTTCAGTCAGTCATCGAGGGCGGACGGCTTTTGCCTTCCGTCAGTGTAGGTAACTATTTAATGTATAAATAGCGAAATAAATCTATTCGCTAAGAATAATTTGTTAGTTCAATAGCTTTATTTCAACGACTTACTACAAACCTTTCAGGTCAGTCGTAGATCAGTCCGCATTAAAGGAATGTTTATCTAATCTAACTCATAAGTTAGATGATTCCTACAATTTCCGGTCACTTTTCATTTCCTGATATTATTGCAGCTATAAACATAGTAATTCCTCACAACACTTAAAGAATGTAGATTGAAGTGCTAATTATATTTTTCGTACTAGTCGTAAAATTTTCGAATAAAAGTGTAGCATAATTTAATTTCCTAATATTAGTAACGCATCTCGGAAAATGGAACATTTCTTGTGTGAAAATATTTAATCGGAACATGCAAGTAGTGAGTTTCCGCATAATGAGCATACGCCGAGCATCCGCATTGCGGATGCTCGGCGTTGATGAATATATGGAGCAGTGAAAATTTATCGTATAGTTTGCCGTAATTTTCATTGATTTTGGAAAATTTTGGGTCTCATTGGGCAAATATGAGGAGGAAAGAAGCCTCGTTAGACGTGTAAACGAGCAGGTAAGATCGCCTTACGATGTTGATGACCGTTGAGTGACTGTTTTTGGCCTCATTGTTGTTCCGAAATCTGGCGGCAGAGAACGCAAAATTGAGGAATAAAGTATGCACCGAAGTAGAGATTTTCAATAGCTGAACTATACTGCCAATTCAACTGATGTTACAGCCTGCAAACTTGAAAATTTTGACAGTGGCTTTGACCTGAAATAAATTAAGCAGCATCTTGATTGGCGAAAAAATAATTAAATTTGAAGCATTTCCGAAGCTCTGTATGGAATAAGCTGTTTATTCTAATTTCGGCTTGATAGAAAAATTAAAAACTAAATTGTTTTTGTATCATTTTTCTTCTTCTTACTATTATTAATATTACTATTATTATTATTACTATTATTATTATGTATATATTTTGTGAGTGGAAAAGTTTGCTCTGCATCTGTGCTACGTCTGCTTTCTCTGTGAGCTGTAAATGAGAACGAATGTCACTATTTATACAATAAGGCCCATTAATTTTTCTGAGTTTATCATGTTTGTAGTCCCAAGCTACCGCCGGAGCCACAATTGCCGACGGAGAAGCGCCCCGAAGTTGGCTGTGAGCGCAGATCAAATATCCGAGCTATTCCGTTACATTGCGTCGAGAATAGACAGCACTTACAGACCGGCGTGACGACATAATTCCGTTACATTGCGTCGAGAATAGACAGCACTTACAGACCGGCGTGACGAGATCATTTTGAGCTTCTGCAAAACACGCCCTTCAGAATTGATAGAAACATTGAAATACGACAGGAATAAAATTGGTGGGTTTGTAGGAACACTGCTTTCATCAATTAAATTTTCATCAAAAAATTTTGATTCATGCGTTTTTTATTAGCAATAAGTAAAGAGCTTGTGGGTAAAAATATTTTATTCTGTTTTTAATTGGCATTAGGTGATAGGTGTGGGGGTCTAAACGGCTTATTTTTCTCTTAATAAATAAAAACTGATAAATTTCTTGGGTATAAATGTTTGGGTGATAATTATAAAACATCTGGAAATGAAAAAAACTCACACCGCCACTTGCCTTAAGTCAAAACTAATATGATACATAAATTGTTTTCAAATACTATCGGTCTCAACAGAAGTTTAGTACCCAGAACAATTCGTTCGAATTTGTAATAATTCGCAATCGAGACTCCACGTCCGTTTTACCTTGATTTTTTTAAATTCAAATGTCTTCCCCCTAATTTTTTTTGCAAAAACCAAAGTCCTAAAATTAATATCTGGAATCGTTTGTGCACGTCCAACATTAGGTAAATTTAGCGTGATTTCAACATCATTTGTGTCTCCTCGTTTCTTTTCATGGCTCTACGAATGCAATGCAAATGGGAAAATCACAGCAGATTGCAACGACAGCGATGAGTAATTTAGACTTTTATTGATAATTTTTCCGTTCATTTCTCCCATCGTTAAAAAGTGGGATCGGGGGCAACCATTAGACCGGCTTTAACGTTCTTGAGCTCAATTGGTAATTCTGATAACGACTGTAAACGCTCGTCGCGATACAAAAATTTTGGGTGCAGGGTAAATTTGAAGATAGGAGTCATAAGGCTGAGCAAAATTGCCACTAAAATTTCGTCATACAGCCACTCATGTCGGCCAGAAATGGTCACCGGCAAGAAAATGAAGCAATATCCGTTGTGGCTCCCTCACCTGAGTGGCATGTTCCTCTGAATTGTCGCACGAGAATTTGAACTCTGAAAACCAACAGCGTTTTGAAAGGAGCCAAAATTCCAATAAAGTTCAAACTCTAGAAGTATTTCTAGATAAAAGTTCAAGAGGCTTTTATATAAAAACGCTACTCAACATGATTCTTATTGGAAGTACAGTAATAATCAATTATAACGTGAACCAAAACGCTTGTGCGATAACATCCCACACGAGAAACTCTATATCTGCCATCTCAATTGTAGATTGCAAAACTTGGAAAAATTTAATATTACGTTCTTATCCCGGTTGTGGCAAAATATTCAAATAAAAAAATTACTTCAATCATCACATTCTACCTCCCGACTACGCATAGTCAAAAAATAAATAAATTATATGGAAGGCTAATTTTTTGGTCCCGAATATATAACTTTGGACTTTTGTAATAAAATTTAAACTAAAGTTATATTTTTCGGGAATGTTTTAGAAGCACCGGCGTTAATTACGTATGAAAAAACGTTAATTACGTATGAGCTGAAAAGCGAGAATCTCTGCTTCGATGAAAAAGGATTTCTGAAACAAAAAGTCTCTGAAGTATTTTGCAGGTGCGAATGTCTCTACAGTGACTCCTGGTCTAGCTATATTTTCGTTTTAGAGATTTTTTTATTGGTGGAATTAAAGTCATTAACTTTTCCTAATGCGCTGATAGTCTGAAGTGCATGATTTCACGAGAGCTATCGTAATTGCCTCACTGCAGTCTTTCTTATTTGTAGTTATTATTATTTTTTGGAATGATATTTTAAGGCCTCTAAATTACATAAAATATATTTGCATTTAGGTTACGCTTCTCAGGCCGAAAAATTAAAACTCAAATCATTGCATAAGCCTCAGTTCAATATTTTTCATGAAAAAGTTCAAAAATTTTTTATTCACTGTGAAAAAACTTGTGTTTTTGACAGACGAAAGCCAAGTTTTCTTACGTTAGCCAAGCGAGATTAAATTAAACTGATGCCTGCTGCCCTGTCAAGTGTTTGGCTCAAACAAAAAAATTAATTAAGCGGACTCATCCAGTTCTGAAAATTTTTTTATTTTTTATTGCCAAGTGCTTAGCTCAAACAATGGAAGTAAACCAGATTCCTAATTTTTTTCTATCTGTTATGCCAATTGTTTACTTAATTGGCATTATTTGTGCAAGTTTTGCTCAACAACTACACCGACTGTATATTCGAACTTCCTTACGAATGAGAGTTAACATAAACAATGAATGTATAATATATTGTTCTGGGCCACAGCCCCTGAAATTGTAGCAGCCATTACGTCTAATGGAATTGGCTCGCGTATGCGCTGGAGGCTGAATGTGTAGATAGACTTTATTTATTAGAGATAAATCGCAACACGAGCGCAGTTCTCGCTCAGGAAATCCAATAATCTCCTGAGGACGCCAGATGAGCATCGATGTCCATCACTTGAATTTCACGGCCTCCGTGTTGGCGCAATGATTTTTGGTGATAAATAAAGCTAATGGATAATTGGCATGTGATATCAGTACTGCGATGGTCGTGCTGAGAGTTTTTCGGTTTATTTTTTCCTCTGAACACGTTGAAGATTTTACTATATTATGTAATGAATGTGTACAGTCAATTAGGAAATTTTGAAGTACATGGTGATTCACGGAAACCACCTGTTTTGTATTCCACGCCAAGCAGGCAGATAGAGTTGGAAAGAATTTCATATGAAAGGCAAGGTCATGAAGTTTTTTTGTTCCGCCTAGTCAGTTGCCACTATACATTGGACATGTGAGTGGCGTGGGTTTGCTGTCGAGGCGTACTTTTCTGATGTCCGTCCCATATAACCGCTGCTCAACGAGCATTCCGTACTCGGTTTCGTATTCGTCTCTGAGGTCGGGTTGATGATCGTAAATCGATTGTTACGCGGGTTAACACATTTAGGAAAAGTGTGAAGGCAAGAGATGCCTGGAGGTCAGCAGACTACCGCAACACCCAAAAACAACTGCGGGGGCCACGGCCCACGCAGCACGATGTTCAGTGGATCTTGTGAGATAATATTTTGCAGCTGGGACATTCAGGCTTTTATTTTTCACATCTTAAAGATGTATATAAACTCCAACAATGTGAGAACAGCACTTAATTTGTTAATTGTACAATGTACTAACAACACAGTCATATCAACATGTACAGTCCTGCTTTGACGGATAGTAATAGTTCTGCATTTTCTTTAACAGACGCAGCGGCCAAAATATCGGCAATATACGCCTAGAGTTTTCTTCGAGATAATCAAAACGCTGCTACGCATGATCACCGGCATTAATGGTGTGTATAATGTATAGATATTGAAAGCTGTGCAGTGGATGTATCCCCAAATGTTGATCTGAGGTATACTGTATACCTTCAGAAAAAGGTTGACTGCTGATTTATTAAAAGATTACCACAGTGCTGCACACGTTGTTATAATTTCATACGTCGTTTGCCAAAGACTGTGGGGGGAACGACGTGCGAATAGCTCCGATCGATTTTTCTCTAGATTACTCAAATTGTCGAAACTTGTTCATTGAACGAATAACCATCCATTTTGGTCTCACTTACCGCTGGCTGGCGTTATCGCAACATTCGTCTCCACGGCCAGCGGTTTGTGCGCTCGGCTACCACCTGGGCGCATAGAAAAGTGAATGTGTCATAGTGTCCAAGTTGTGACACACTTTCTCCGTGAAGCGTTGAAACTCCTGTATGCCGGGCCAAACTATTTCAGTATAAGACACACTAGGACAAAATTTGGATGACGCTTCATTTGAACAAAATCTCACTCATTTCATCGAGTGTTGCATGCATACTTAACTCTTTCACACTCCTACCAAAGTCATGCCATCGATCCGGTGTCTTGATGAGCTACCGTAGGTATGACGGAGCGTTGGCCACAGCTTCCGAGGGACCAACGATAACAATGACTTTGTTGCCTCGTGAACTTGTATGGCCACTGTAATTTAGGGGACATTTTTTCATTTAAACAACTGTAGGAAGTTTATGAGAGAGATTTAAATTGTTTAATTCACTCGGGATAGATAGAAAATAATTTCAGTGTCTGAATTCGCTTATAGAATCGTGTAACATAACTAACAAATTTGAAACACTTTTCTACCAAATTTTACAGCGCTGAAATTCAGCGAAGAATTTTTCAGCATGAAAGAAGACCAGTGTTATTTTTGCGCGAAACCTTATAATACAATACAAAAAATTTCTTTATGAACACAATTCATCGTTGCTAGATACCAGACGCTTAATCATTCAAATGCAATTGCAATCTCGAAATTGGGAACTACTCACCTTCAGATCTTTAGATACTAAAATGAAATAATAAATGCTATTTTCCTTAATTCAACCGCCATCACTACTGGATGGAATGAAAATAAAGTTCTCCGTACTAACATCCGAAGGGAATGAAGGGAGAAAAATCCCGTGGTCCTGATTGGCTGCTCAGAACCAAGCCTATTTTATACCGAATGGGCGTCCGTGATATTCCATCAATTTCGGTGAGAATTCGAACCATAAAATGTGAAATGAGACCTATACAACGGATGTAAGGATGATCAGCATATCATAGGATTTTGCAGGCAGGTCGACGAGAAAATGCGCTCTCTGTCACTCACTGCCGTGAGTACTGAGTTATATTTTTTAAATAGAGGACTGGGATTACGAGTAAACGCGTTATTCAATCCAATGTCTACTCTAGCGTGGACTATCCTATATTTAGGCTCAAAAATTAGCAGAATTACAAAATTTTAGATTTTTTCTCGCGTCCGCAATATAGGCTTCATAAAGGCGTCAGAATTAAGGCATTTTCACAATCTTTGCCAAAATCAGCAAATTTATAGGTTATATTAGCGATTCATAAAACATCATGTCATGAGGTGCATTCGAAATGAGTATTCTAGAGCTTGTAATGAAATTAAAAGTGTTATAATGAATATCTAAAGTTTGAATGATTTAATGATATTGGGACTGATCATATTTTTCGCCTTTAATGGCTTTGTATTTGGGAAATAAGTTTTTTAAAAATCGTTGGAATAATAATATTTTCATAATTAGTCAATATCATGAAAAGGCATGATGAAATGTAGAGACTTTGAATTTTATTGTTGCATTTCGATGTAGGAGCTTAAATATTAATGATTATTTAACTTGGAAAAGAATTACAATGGTACTAAACTGCCTTCCATCCTAAAAACCTTGTCGATTTTTCCTATCTACCTTTAGACGATCCAATTTATTATATATTTTTTTCAAAACATTCTTGAACATCACTTGTCAAATTATAGTTCGAGCAAGTACATTAAATTCAATGTTTTAGTGGACAGTTATCAACCGACGGAGAATGTCAGAATTGTTCTCAACAGAGCCACAAAGAATCTACTGTGAAGATTTATTATTAAATACCCGATAATTATTATAGATATAGAGTATTCTAGTGATGAGAATTGAATGTAATTTTACCTTAAGTATGTGATATAAAAATGTACGCTGAATAATTATTAAGCAAGAGACAATCAGAGATAACAAATAGGAAATCCCTTTGATTATTGCGCCATGTCATAAATAATCATAGGTGAAAAGTTTCTATTTCTGTAATAAATTAAAAATGGAGTGGATAATAATTTTTTTAAATACAAAGTTATGCGCAACCATTTCACCAGGAAACCAATCGTTCTACCAATCTTGAATTGATGGAACGTTTGCATTTCGTGTCAAACAATGATATAACCAAAATATAATGAATGCAGATTTCAGCTCCCAAATATATTTTCCCCAAGGTATCTCTTTGAGCCAAATCTGTAATACCAAAGGGTTGCAAATACCTCACTACATATATACCATATTACAGTATTGCAGATACTATACGACGGATACTACAGATATTAACTACTAATTTCTTATAATACACTTGCTATTTTATGTTAAAACAGAGTAAGGCAGAGTGCAGATCTAAATGGATATAAAGCTCAATTATTGATTAGCATCCTGCCCTTCAGCGCACCAATGGAAGGAATCAGTGGAGATTTAGGTCGGTGTTTGCATGTCAGATCTCCAGAAACTCGAGGCATAAAAATGGACCAAGTTAATGATGGCCAATTATGCCGCAGTCTCGGCTCTTGGTAGTCATAAAATCCGCACCATCATCTCTGGTAACGATCTATGCAGGGTTTCACAGTTAACGTAAGGTAAAAAACAAAATATTTACATCATAAATTATCCGGTGTGACTAGTTAGTTATAAAAAATTATTTTAGTTAAGCAATATTATATCCGTTCTTATATTGGTCTTAATAAACAAGAAAAAACCTTTTACCACTGATGTATCAGACTAACAGTCAAGACTGCTTCAGAATAAGGACAAGGCCCACATACAGTTAACGCACTTTCCCCAAATAAAAGTCCAATTCAGGTGTACTAATATTCGTTCTTTAAAGTAAGGAAATAAACACGACTACCAGGAGTCGGTTCACTTTATATCCACTGCAGGCCGACGCGGGACGCTAATTTCATCCAATTAGGCCTTTACTTTTAAGGGAATTGATTAAATTGCGGCAATTAAGACAATAAAGCCAGACTGCGGACATCCATTACACGACTTGCCAAGTGCGCCGGCGACTTTAGTGTTTCGAGCTAATTTTCTACTCCGCCATTTTCGGCGGAGAAAGACCTTGAAAAGTGAGACCTTGAAAAGTGTAAATTATTACGTGAAAGTGAGACCTTGACCAATGAACTCGGAAGGGGGGCTGGGGAAATGTAAGTGACTCTTAAGCAAATGCAACTCTTTTGATCTAAAAACTGAAATATTATAAAAAGAACGTATGTTTCTCCTTTATTTGTATATTAGAGACAGTATAGCGCAAATAGGCTTTAGACTTGTAAATGACTCTTCGAGGTTCAATTTATGTGGCGATAAATCCTATTCAGAATAAATAATGAATAAATTATGAGATGACAACCATACGTAATAATCTTTCTTATTTTCACAACTGCTCCTCTTCTCATAAGCCATGCTTCGCAGATATAAGAACAGTAAGATACAGAAATTAATTTAAATCTAATGCAATGGTCATCGATGCGACAGCAAAGGTTAAAATACGCTTTTATAGTTATCTTAAGTTAATTTAAGTTATCGTGAGCTAAGTTAGCTTCTATAGTTTTATCGTTCAACTTGCAAAATGTTATGTGAAAATATAACTGGAGCATACATATATGTACAAAATTACCTGTCAGACTGAGAGATATTTTCATATCATGATATACGAATTTACTTGCAAACGTGTATTTTTAGAAGGGCGCAACAATGCAGGCGTTCTCAAGTAATAATTGAATGAACACTTACTTATTACAGTGCAATTCTTTACAACCCGTATTGTTTGATTTCATTGACGACAAGATGCAGAATACGGACAGTATACTGCATATAACGGTATGCAGTATACAGCACGCAGTATACAAGAAATAGTATAGTGTGGTTTGCTTATGTTGTCCCTGATTAGATATAATTTAAAATGTAGGTTTTAGTAAGCAAGCCTTTATGAAGCAAAGCCCCGGCGAAATGTGCCGACTGATAATAATTTTAATAATTGCTTATGCTGAGCTGATAATAACGCATTAAGGAAAAATGAATGGATTACGCAATTTCAAGAACAGCAGCCTAACTTTCAACGGAAGTTGAGCCGAGGATTGCAATTTCAGTTGAAAAAAATTTGTTTTCTAGTTCAAGATTTCAGTTCATCAACTAGGGATTTACTTTCTCAATGCCGCTCAATTGCCTATTATAATTTTAGCTCATTGTTTACATCCGCATTCCGTCGGCAGTAAATTCTAAATTATGTTCGCTGACGAAAAATTCATTAATATTGATCGAATATTTATTACCTAGAGATTTTTTTCGTCATGCACTATCAGCAAAAGATTCCCGTATTGCATAACAGTTGAGGGAAATGGCGCTATAGTTCATTATTTCTTTGCACGCTACATGTAAACGTTTCACGCTTTTGTACATGTTTCACATATACTGTATGCCATACACAGTGCTTCAGTTCTTAGATAATAATTATTCCACAATTAATATTGACATAAGAGGCTGGACCATCAAGTGGCACTCACGTTAAACATTCAGGCTTCTTGTTGTATAAACGTTACAGAGCCTAATTTTACTTTACAAGATACTACTTTGTGGTGGAATTAAAATGTGATACACCTTCTCATCATAGGCTCTGCTCATTTATCCCTTGTAAAGATCTATGCAAATTTTCATAAACAGTGCCGTCATCTACAAAATCAGTTCTCAGTTCCCTTCTCATATATTCTTGTATAGATTTTAAAAAATCTTATTGATTCATCACTGTTTCAGAAGTGATAACTGAATAAGTCAAATTTTTTCATGAAAATGAAACCCTCGAAAGCACTCATCTAAAAATTCGTTATAGTGAATTATAAATTTTACACAATACACATACGTACAACAATGCAAGAATAGTCATCAAAATTATATAGTCCTTAATAAATAAATCATATAGTCATCAATTTAATGATGAAAGCTTTATGCGACTGGACCGCAAAACCTGCTGATGTGCTGGCGAAAAGCTCTCTGTATGCTGGCCACTCCAGAACAATGCACTCTGAACTTTTCTCGCTTGTCCAATTGCAATCAGCCGGAAGTTTTAATTGCTAAACCAATAACTTTTTTATGGCTCATTTCCTGGTGTAACAGAGCGACCCAATGTTTCCTCACATTCTGCAAACTTTCACAGCGACCGGCCTCTTTTTCCATTGCCAATGAACATTGATGTCTAAGTGTTCACTTTAGCGCAGCGCATTTCTTTATAATGTACAAACGTTCACTGCACTCAGAAAAATGAAAGGGTTTTATTGCTCGAAAATTTATAGGCTCCGTCACCTACAGTAAGTAATATGAGTGGAGTTAGCCCATTTAGGTCCTTTTGCCGTGCTAAAGTGGGTCAGGCTTACCTACATACGTGCAAAAATCGCATCATCCTTTGGCCAAAGTAACATTCAATTTAGGTGTGTACATAACAGTTCCACGTAGTTACCCACGAATTAAATAAAAAAAATACTAAACTAAATCAAATCAAATAATTTTCTTTATTAATTCTTCACCTTTAAAAATAAATATACATATCTACATAAACACGGCTTAATAGAGTCCTTGGCTTGGCTCTCTTGTCTGAGCTCTTACTTTCCGTAGCAAAATTTAGACGCGGGACCGCCTCCGCAACAGGTCCGCCTGGGACTCGGGAGCTCGCAAATCAGCCGCTCCATGTCTGCCTTGGCTAAGGTTTTGATGAGAAGCTTTTGGACAACTTGCAAGCTTAGGATGACTCAGCTCGGCCAACATTTGCCATACTCTCAGAGAACCGTGATGTCGGAAACGAGTTTCTGACCAGATTGGGTGATCAACGATCGGGTGCTCAACAAGACACAGGATAACTATAAGCAGAGTGCAGCGACTCATGAGCAGAACTTAGGCGATACCCGAGTTTTCTTTAGTGTTTTTGCTCTTCATACGGAAGCATGACAACGGTATGCTGACGTCACTTCCCGCCATGGTATGTAAATAAAAGAGTGTGTTTGCAATCAGTTTTCACTCTAATAATAATAAATAATTGTAGGTGTTATGGATCCATGAGTCGTTCAATGTCTACATTTTTATGGTTTAGATTGCAACAAAAATGACGACGGACCAAAGTTACCGTGTATTTTTGACGATGAATTGGATAACAGCAGTAAATACTGAATCAATCAATTATTAAAATGCAGAGAAAACAACAAAAAAATTGTATCTTCATCGAGAACGTTTTGGTGATTTGCGATTTGATAAAATTAATCTTATAAGTTATTGAATTGAACAAGGAAGCAATATTTAATTTAGCCCTGTGAAAATGTTATTACGCATTGATTGCTTATTGAGATTCATGCTAAATTTTGCATCAACAATATTCCGCATTATCAAGTGGATAAAATCAGTTGTTGAAAGCAAGCACTTACCAACAAATTCCTATCATCGATCTGCGAGGAGCCACTTGATTTGTTGATATGACTCCTCGCAGCAGCCAAGGATCGACAGCCTCTCGTCCGCGGCAGTGGAAGCCTTCGGTGAGAATCGCGCTTCAATGTCACATGCAAATTTGCTGAAATTATGTCTAGAGAAGTTCGGCTTGGAGTTTAATGCAAGGCAATGTCACATGCAAATTTGTTGGAATTATGTCTAGAGAAGTTCGGCTTGGAGTACATAATATAATATAATAGTGTCAGCCTAGATCAGGCATTTACGCCCATCGCAGATTCTCATCTGCCTCGCCGCCTTGTCAATTTTGACAGAATTTCTCAACTTCTTGCGGGTTCCAACGCCCCAACTCGCTGCTCGAGTCTTGGTGAACTTAGCAACTCGTGGCCTTAGCCCTTAGCAACTTAGCTTAGCCTCGTGGAGCACAACACCAACTCAGGAACTGATCCTAACGCAGTTATTATTTAGAGGTTACGGCTTCCTTTGTTGTTAAGGGGTGAAAACTATTATATGAATATTGGAGAAATTTTTGTTTTCATCAAAGTTGTCAACCCTAGACCATTTGTTTACATATATTAAATTTTCACTAGTGTAAATCGCACAAGTAAAATTTTATGAACCTCTCTGTAGAAAGTGAATCATTTGTGTATCGAATTTATTAAACATGATTTGCTTATAATCTCTTTTCTCTGCGTTGCAACGAATTCCGATCAAAAATTCATGTCGAGAGAGTGAGCGCCTGGCAGAATTCAATTATTGCATGAAAAACCCCACAAAATATTCATGCAAAGAACATCCAGAGGCCTCTTTCATCGATCCATCTATGCCAGAACTTATAAATCATAATCCCAATCCTTATGTCATTTGATGACTTGGATTACCAATTAGGGAATTTAAAAATGGGAATTTGAAACACAGAAGGGATTTTAAAGAATTTAAAAACAGATAAGGTGACACAAATATCTACAAAAGAAAACGTTTCCTATGAGACCAGCTTCATGGTCAGTTCGGCAACCATGAAAAATGCGTACAATCAATAAAAGTTTCACAATAATTATTAGAGCAGCAGACTATTTTTGTGATTTATATGTAGGTAATACATATTAAGCAGGGAATATGTCTTCAGACAGCTTTATAAGTGAAGATTTTATAAAAAATATCCTCTTATGAAAAATAATTTCTTTACACATATTTTCAGGCTAGAAATATTAGAAAAAACAATTTAACGTCCTAACTAATAACATTGCCGAAACGGTTTGAAAAATTTTGCGTCATTAAATTAAACTCATTTTCTTGATGGTAAGAAATTTTGTAGTCACAGTGTGGCGTGAAAAGCATTGCCAGTCTTCCTATAACAGAAATCAACCTGAAACAGAACAAACAGAACAGAAATGTTCAAATGTTCCAACAGAAATGTTCATCCGGAATTTAGCTTGATTTCCGGCATGACATCGTTGCACCCATGGTTGAATTAATATAGTATAAATTCAACCATGGTTGCGCCGAGGGTCGCTCTTACGCAGCGTCTGAAGGTTAATTCTCGCGCATGCTTAAATTACAGCGACGGTTAACAGGGGTTCTGATTTGCATAGTGAGACAATACATACATACATCAAAAGCCATGGGCAATATGAACATATATAGTATATGAAAACATAAGAATATGTATTTAAACTTAGAAAAATCTATTGCCATATGAAAATATAAGAAATAATGTACTCGCATTTAAGCACAACCATCTGAAACACCAAGCAGTTAAAATACTAATTTGTCTTCCAGGAGTCCAATAGCTGCTGTCTGTCAGCATACCTACTGTATTCTTTAATCTTGTATATTATATTCATCTATTATATATAATGTTCATCACTTATATTCATATTTTCAAAACAACATCGATTTGAGCATTGGCGTTATTACTGGGGCCGAGCTATCGAAACTAGTATAGAGTTCTTAATTGTGTCGGCGAATCCATTCGTTTCAAACTAAAAACGACTAGAAAAGAAAAATTGTCCGCTACGCGTACATAGGCAGCTAAGTATACATAAGTCGCTGCTTGTACTTGGCAGGGAACTTGATAGTACGGACCCTGATTGTCTTCTTTAGACCAGCGAGCAGAAGACAGCAGCACAAACACGCATTAACTAAAAAATTTTCAAAGAATTTGTACAAGTAACGATATATTTTTGGCCCTTGTGTGGGTAGAAGCACATTATTGTAGTACTCACAGAAGCACACACTACAGAAGCACAACTTTCTGTAGCACTCCGATAACAG
This sequence comes from Hyalella azteca, assembly GCF_000764305.2. Taxonomy (NCBI): domain Eukaryota; kingdom Metazoa; phylum Arthropoda; class Malacostraca; order Amphipoda; family Hyalellidae; genus Hyalella; species Hyalella azteca. The sequence goes on from NW_025940299.1 coordinate 31,683, forward strand.
CGACGTTTTCACAGTTTTTTTAATAATGAGCATATTTAGATTTACACTTACATCTATCGTGAGAAATGCCTCTAATTTTTTAACTTTTTGTCCATAACGGATACATTCAAAGTGGGCCATGAACTTTGAAGTGTTAGTAATGGTATCGAGAAAAAAATATAGGCGGGGAGCGGTGTGTCGCAGGCAAGAATCAATTAACATTGATGGCCGCACTTGTATAAACCAGAAGAAGTCACGCATAAAAACAAAAATTATGTTAAAGAACTGATCTCGCCTTCCGATTCCACATATACAGAGAATGAATTCAACATTTTTTGGTAATCATTCAGAAAATAAGCAGATTTTTAGGCATTTGTGAAAGAAGTCGTTGTTTCGTTTATTTTAGATTGACAGCAAGCCGTCTGTTTCTCACAGAGGATGAAAACAACTGCACCCGACATGTTGTTTGCCAGAAGTTTTGATCGAAGTAGATCAACAACCTGAGGAAACTTCTGCCGTATCTTTAAAAGCTATTCCTTTCTTCTAATGAAGTCGGACGGAAGCCACTCTTCTTGCTGGACGCAACAGTTTCCCCCGACCTCTAAACGAGTGGGACTTTTTCCAAATTTCTATGCACTTTTTGCCCTCGCGTATGTTATTCTGACCCAGCTTGGCGTTGCGAGAGGGAGTATATCAGTGCTACTCGTATGTCAGCTCTCTGCTCAGGCTATGCATGGTGAGAAAGTGTGACACTATTCGGAGAAGATAACCCATTTAATTACCTAAGTGAATATCTCGAAGTTAACGACCGTGCATCTCATTGGCCCGTATGCTAAATAGGGCACTAGCACTACGAAGTAGCACTATGCACTACGAAGTGTCCTGTTGGTATGCTAAATACGTCACAGACACTAAGCACCTCGAAGTAGCTCTACAATGTTTAGTGTCGCTTAGTGTCGCACTACTGATTAAAAAATAATAAAAATAAAATTCAAAACATGGTCTCAAAAACAAGAAAAGTATTTTTTACTTCTACGCTGTTCATCTGTTTCGCCAAGGAAAATGTCAGCTATAAGAATAACATGTTGTTCACTGAAGCGGTACACTTTTTTATATTCATGGCATGCTGCTCCTGAGGTTTTCACGCGATGATGCCTTTGCTGTAAGCCAAACAGATCCATAGCTGACGAAGTAAACAAGGTGAAATATACCGTAGTGTCGTCGTGAAGTGCGGTGTGTCGGACACTTCAGATTTTTGTAGTGCGCGTTATGCTTTTGGCCCTATTTAGCATACCAACCGTAGTGTTCCATGCCGCACTATGGCTTGTAGTGCGTAGTGCTACTTCAAAGTGCTAGTGCCCTATTTAGCATGCCAACCGTAGTGTTCCATGTCACACTACTACCGCACTACGGCTTGTAGTGCGTAGTGCTACTTCGTAGTGCTAGTGCACCATTTAGCATACGGGCCATTGTCAACTGTCCGGTAATAAATGTTACTGTCATTTCGACCTTAGATATTTCCTCATTAATAACTTTCTTGTTTGAAGATAACTACCGTGATTGGGATATGTCCATGAAAATCATCCTCATCTATGTCGTCTTCTTTCTTAGCCGATATAGTGTGACTCACGTACCCTTGTGATGTCAGTTAAGTATAAGCTAAATAACGATGCATCCGTCCAAGGCACTGCAGTCTTGGGGCAAGACCAGTAATATGTAGCCCATTTCTCCTATCCATATTAAAAGAACAGTAAAGTCTAATAGAGTCAGAACTCCGAACGTTTCGCGTATATGTTGACTCGATCCTATTTATTAGAGTTGTGGGCCGATGACAAAAAGTGTTTAAGCTCCGACATACATGACTTTATTCCCATACACAGGAAGCCGCAAATAATCATCGAATAATGATGGATTAATCCTTATGCACGCCGTGCTTCTATCATTAATCCTCGTGATCACTATCACATACCGAACCAATCTTAGGTAAAGGTAAGGTGTAAGGTATATTGCCCTTTACCTAAGGCCTTGCCTTAGGTAAATGGCAATATAAAGGGCAAGGTGTGACCGGAAAAGCACCAACTTACAATACAACTCGCAATAGATAAACATCATGTGCTAAACTGAATTTTCTTATTACTCCGATATAACAGTGAGCTTTCACGTGCCAATAATGTTTGATTGAAAGATAACTTGCCTTATAACAGCTCTGGCAGCTCAGCCAATCGTATCGAAGTAGCTTGATAGGTAAAAGACAATATTGTAAAAGGGTACGACTCCAATTTCATAAAATTTTTGTACTTTTATAATGTAATACTCGAGTCGAATCAACGGCATCACTTATCAATGATTTGCGTCGAGATCCGCAGTCGGAGATCAAAAGTTTTACTCCATCAGTTAAGGACTGCTCATGCGTTACGATCATTCAGTGGTGCATATTTGCATCACTTACGCGTCCATGGTGAATTATTGCCTACTGCATGTCAGCTATGCATTTTCATTCATCCAAGGCGGGAATTGTCAATCGCGAATGCCGGAGAGTCTTAAGAGATCCACAGGCTAATCATGGCTTCAGTATAACCCTCTGTTTGTAAATAAAATAATCTTCCATAATGCTATTCGTATGTAAAGCTCCGGCGAAAAGTGTTACCGTCTGTAGGGAAAGGGTTAGGTCAGGTCTACATTGTTAATCACCTCTGCTCTGAAATCCAGTAGTTAATGCTCTTAAATTCAGTACCTAATATTTGGGGTCATTGAAATCACAAGTGATCACGCCGATCAATATCGATCGGCCGATTCCGATCAATATCGCTGCATGATGTTTACATGAACAAATAAAATGAATCCTTATAATATCAAACTATTTGCCCGAATCATTAAGTTTCGCATACAAAGCTTAGGATTTTCTGATAATTAAAGACATCCCCTCTGCACACCTCTGCACTAAATTGCACCACACTATCGATCTAATGTTGACCAAGCACAAAAAATATATACGTTACGATTGGCACGCAGGTAACGATACTGGATATAAATAAAACAATATTTGTCATGATCGTCATGGATATAACGAACATATATATCGGCGGACAGCTGCCGCTGAGGGCGCTGGGTTTGTTTGCTTTGCGCCCAAAAGAGTTTCGGTTTGCAAAGCCGAGTGAGGCAGGAAATTTCCCCGCATGTTCGACGCTGCAAATCTCCAAAATATGATGGGGTTTTTAAGCGCCAGTAAAGCCGCTGTTGGACGATGTCGTAAACTGCATTTCAGAAAAAGTCTCCTTGTTAGCCCTGAAGTGGCTGGTGTGACTGTAATAAAATTGCTTGAATACGTTATAATTTTTTGCCCTATTATGGTTTTGTTGTTTGATGTAAGGAAAAAACTGGACGGCAGACGGTGTGTAGATAGAAACTTTTCGAGATTCAGTATGTTTGCGATCTGCAAATCCAGACGAATTTATTATTCCTTCTCACGCGTTTGGTTCTATTCTGGAAAAATATTGATCTGCCAAAAAAATACAAAATTAGCGTTCAGATATGATAAAGAGTACCGAGTTCTCTTTAGGCTATCTAAAGTATTCCGCGTTCATGTGCTATAATTATTTTTTTAGTTGTTTAAACACATGTCATGTACAATGACGCCAATTGATTATTAACACTTTTTTGGTAGAAACATATTGTTGCACATTAAATATTCTGATAAAATTTACATGAATTTGCCCAAAATACTTTGTTTGTAACTTGAATTAACCATGAAAGATGGCAGCAAATAAAATTAAGTGCTTCTAGACATAAGATTAATTAACTGGATATATATTTTCATTCCCTTTATATATCATTCTTTTTACATTTGAACAATTTTTGCCAAGCTTAATTTACCGTTTACAATTTTCATAGAAATGTTGTTCTGAATTCACAACTTGGCAATATTTATCGGTCTATTCTGCGCTATTATGCCTTTTTATATAAGCTAATAAATTAAATGCCACAACTGACACGCATATGACGTCATGGATTTTGATGCCTTTTGCTTTTTCAATGGAAAAATGTATAAGTTATTAGACGAGTATTTATTCATTATATGTAAATATTCAATTGCATCAATAATGCGATGCATCTAAATTTTTCATACTGCGCAAATCTTGAATTATTTTTCTATACAACATTTCATATCAATTTCTATCTATTCAAGTTCGTAACAAAATATTCCAGCAACAGTGTTAGGGATAGCCTTTCAATGTAATAATTTCATATATAGTCAGGCTACGGATTTTGTCATTTTGCTTTTTAAGTGAACTATTACGTCACCTCGTCTAGATCCGTCATGTACCTTGTCATTGCTAAGTGATCCACCACAGAGGTTGGTACCTGAATTGTTTATCGTGTTAATCTTTCGTGTTTATGTAGTGGTGGTTTTTCTGGTGATATTGAATATTTATATTAAGTTATTATTCATGTGTTATATATTATTTCGTTAGCGTTACGTTAATTCAAGTCTTTAATTTGTATTTATTCTTGCTTTTCAGCGAGGCTCCGATGTTAGGACATGATCAGGAATTAATAGGCAAGGGCCAGAAAGAGGCACGGTTTATATTTTTGTAATTTGTTTTCTTGTATTTATCGTTCTTTTGGTTATTATAGTTCTTAACTTATCAGTGTTTATTCACCCTTTTTATTTGCGGTCATTGGCCAAGTGTTCGGGGTCGGATAATGTTTATTTGTTGATTAGTCCCCAACATAATGGTGCCGTGCCAGTCGAAATCGTAACGTAAAGTAAAAGTAAAGTAACGTAGAAGTAAAGTAACATAAAAAGTAAAGTAACGAAGTAAAGTAACGTAAAAGTCAAGTTAAAGTCAGGTTAGGATTAGGGTGTTAGGTTTGTTGTGTTTTGTTTCTATTTATTCATTGTTAATTATATTTACTTGCAACTGTTGATTCATTGAAGAAAATCCTTGGCCTTGAAAAGTTTATTAAAGTCTTGAAGAACGATCACGTGCTATGTGTCGGGGAGACGTTAGTTTAATAAGAGATAGTCTCCCAACATAAATTTATGTTGGGCCAAGTAATTTATTTATGAAGGCCAAGTAATTTTGTGGTATTTTCACTCTGAGATTTCATCTTCCTTTTCAGCAGACGATGTTTTACAGCAGATGAAGAAATAGCGCCGACGCCGCTTAGCTCTATGAGCCTCGAGCTGCTCACATTCGTCAGGGATTCATGTAATCCTTATGCCTCACATGTAATCCTCACATGTAATCCTTATGCCTCACATGTAATCCTCACATGTAATCCTTATGCTTTCCTTCCTCCCGCGTCCGACTTCATATTCTTCCGCTCTCATTAATGAAGAGAATCAACACTCAGCGTCTGAATTTCCGCGCATTCTTTACAGAGTTTCAACGCGCGAATTTGTTTGATTTCCCTGTCATGGAATGGAGCAGGCAAACTGAAGTAAAGTTCGCTTATCCTGACTAATCTGCACACTTGATTAATAAACGAATTATTCTTACACGAATTTCCTGAGCCAATATTGATATGATATGCTAATATATATTGTATGATTGCAAATATTAGTGTAGGCTGGCAGAATTTCTTCTCTTAAACAAGTTTTGTTAAAGACCAGAGAATTAGTTTTATTTATTAACTTCTTGTTAGTTTTTTCAATAAGTCGTACTAAATTCTTCGTAGGTGTTGGAAGATTGAAAATTATACTACCGATAGACATTTTTAATATTGAACGACGTTTCGAATGTACAACATTCATTTTCAAGTTAAAGACGCAATGAGTAACGAAATTTGGGTTGACATATGTACGAAATCAAGTAAATTGGATACCATTCAAATAATGCTAAAATTTCGTTTACGTGATACTACCTACATGAAGATTTACATGCGCAAAAAACTACTCGGAAAACAATCTCAAAGTTCTGACGAAGCCGGTGATTTGAAGGTTGATAGCTGGAGTCCTCTCCTTAATGATGAGGGCCTCTGCTATAGCCAGTCGTATAAAACGACGAAGATGTCGTCGACATATCTGCAGTACAGTTCAGGCTTAATCTGTGCATCTGACAAAACTCTATTTTCAATTTCGCACATGTAGTATTCTGCGAAGGTGGGACCAAGAGGACTGCCCATGGCTACGCCGTTAGTTTGTCGGTAAATTTTGTTGTCGGGAGTCCGGAAAGGTGATTCGGAAGTACACAGTCGAAGGAGATCAAGGAGAATTTTCTTCGGTATCGGTGGAGCCGGCAAAGTTGAATGCGAGTATACATGTTTGGCAATAATTTCCAAGGTTTCTTCAGTTGGGACGTTGGTAAAGAGGCTGGTGACGTCAAGTGAAGCTAGACGACCAGAAGGGCGAGTAGCACGGATGATTTCCAAAAATAATGATTTCATAATGAAGACACGAAGCTCCAAATAAGGAGTAGGCATGACCATTGAACTAACTTATTAAAGGTGTAGGCATGACCATTGAACTATTGAGCCATAATTAATGACTGAGACGCGACGAGGCCCTGAAACTAGTCAAGATCAGGGATATAATTATCCCTGAAAGCCAGCAGATGATAATCTATCTTATGAACAGCAACAGGTTAGCACCGGTCGGTCTACCATCATGGAAGACTTTGTCTGCTAGGCAGTAAACATGGCCAGAAAATACAACGGGCAGAAGATGTTATTTCTTGCTGAAATTTAGTTAGTCTGATGAGCCACCTCTTAGAGCCAGAGAATCTAGCACGTGCTTTCCCCCCAGTGAGGAGATGAAGTTTTCTGAGCAATAGGCGTATGCATGAAAAATTAAAACTCAACCTCGTGACAGAAATTTTTCGTTGAAGTTTGACCACAAAAAAGCATAGCTCAGAAAGAATAAAAACTAATAACAAATCAGAGTGGTGTGAACACTTGAACTATGATTAATATAAAATGATCAATGGCGAAGAATTCTATAGTTTGGACTACACATTCTGGGTGACAACGCCTTTCCAAGTAATTTCTTGGATCATCACGAGCAGAGGATCCTGTAGGTAGAAAGAAACCATCACGATGCCTTACATACAGCCAAACATAAAAGGTCTCACTCACCGTAGCAAAGATCACAATCAAAGGATCTACATTCAATTTAAAACAAGATCTTTTCTGACGTGAACTTATACAAAATCGTTCTCAAGGAGGGGTTGAATCAACCAGCGTCAGGGGTACGCGGAATCGAGGCTTGGACAAGCGTTGATGTATAGAGTCGAAGGGCTCAACTTTCTACATATACTACCATTTGGGCTTATTGACTGTATACCGAAATGAAAACAAGCAGATGCAGGAGTTCTTTTTATACAGGGTGTTTCAGAATTAAGTAACCCTTTTAATTTGTTAATAAATAAAAAACTAAGAACGTTATGAAGTTGAAACTTGTTTTATTTAAAAGAAGAACATTTTCAAGGTAATATTGTATCCTAGTTTTTAAATATAATATCATCAACCCAAATTTCGTTACTCATTGCGTCTTTAACTTGAAAATGAATGTTGTACATTCGAAACGTCGTTCAATATTAAAAATGTCTATCGGTAGTTTAATTTTCACTCTTCCAACACCTACGAAGAATTTAGTACGACTTATTGATAAAACTAACAAGAAGTTAATAAATAAAACTAATTCTCTGGTCTTTAACAAAAATTTTATGTCTGATATATATATTGATTGTTGCGATGTGAAGTGATGTGTTGTGTTATGAAATATTATTATATATGATATGAAAGTTATTCTGGGATGTGCTGCGATATGATATGCTGAGATCTATTGCATTTATTTCAGTTTTTTGTTGAAATTTGCTTAGTGACAGTGGAGGCGACAAGTAAAGATTTTGACGCCTCGTTGAGAGCACTTTACTGTACTAAGGATTAAGCGCTTGTCACTTGATATTGAAATGGTTTCGTTTCATTTTACTACCGAGTGTTGTGCACTAATAGCTTAGTCTGTAGCTAAGCTTAGAAACAATCAGGTCTAGGATTGAATTATAATTATCTGCTTATGTGAATTGAAATCTATTTTTGAGCTCATTGATTCAGTTTTCTGTTAAATTAGCAACTAAATATTGTTTAATAATTATTGTCTCTCATTTTTTGAATTAGTAAAATATTATTATTCCTTATCTGGATTTGTTACATATAACAAAAATTTTATTATTTATCCTCTGATAAGTATTTGAAAGAAACAGTTGCTAATTGTGTGGGAGAAATTTCAATTTAAATAATAGACAGGAAATGCAAAGAAAAATTATGAACAAATTACAACTAGCATGTCACAGAAGAAATAAAATTAAAGGTCAGAAAGTGAGTGCAACTAAAATATTTAATGAAAAACATCCCGCAGCCGTCCAAGTTTCAAGTCGTTTGTTCACAAGGACCTGAAGTTGTTTTCAGACGAGTCACGTAAACACTTCCTTCATTAGACAACCGCTGAGCGTCTGTGCTAAAGCCCGAGATTAATGGCGACTTCTGCGAACTAGAATTTCCGAGCCCAATTAATGCCTTCATCCTGGTAAACGATGCTACGAAGGCAGTAAGTTCACTCTGAAAACAAATTGGTCGCATTGTCTGAAGTGCGACACACTTTCTTGACCCAGCACGAGCCGAGAGGAGACGTTGCACCTATGCGTCATATTATGCCGGGTAAAAACGGTCAGGATACATTTTTCACATGGGTGAAGAATGCATCGGTATTAGGACAAAATCTTACCTATTTCCCTGAGTGATGCTTCCCGGCATAAAAAGGCTGAAAAGTAGTTTAAACCTTCCCGTTGGATTCTGTAATGAAAAGAATCATCCTAAATTTTCAATCGGGTTGCTCGTCATATAGACCTACACCACTCAGCGCCTCATGGACTCACATGATTTCTTCCTCCAATAACGTAGCTTCTAACAATTCTGGTCTGTTACATCATCGGCCTTAAGCCGTACAAGAAAAAAACAGATGTTTTTTATCAGCCCAACCAGCCTCTTGCAGTGGAGTAGGGAATGGTATGGCCTAGCGTCGTCCTCCAAAACGTGAAATAATTTCACACTAATGACACACAGCGCGTAGGAGCGTTCCAGCATTCATTCTCCCCACCAACCAGACGCCATTATTCGTCCTCTGCATCAAATAAGCCAACGATTGAACTCGTCGAAGGACGACTGATCTTGGAACCTGAATTTATGATCAGAAACCTAACCTGAGATTCTGTTAACTAAAACTTAATTTTACGAAATCGTGGAAGTCATATTCGAATCGCGCCCGGTGGTGCTTGGCAGGTTCCATGCAAGTCCTATGTAGAACTAAGTTCCATTACTATGAAAAAGTGTACCTATGGCTATAACTAACTACATACCTATGAAGTTACGCATAGATGAAACGTCTATTGGTGGACAATCATTACACTCTAGGCTATTTTTTCTCGTGTTCAGTGATGTAAAGCGCATAATATATAGAAAATAATATTTAGATTAGTTATCCTTTCAAGAAATACGCAGCGATTCTAAAATCCTTAAATCCAAACCTCCGCAGGAAACTCCAAGTATCCTAAAATCCTTCTCAGACACAGTCATGACGCAGCGTTCAGCATGAAGGCGCACATTAAGATAAGTAGCTACGCTGATGCGCAGCATGCACCGCTATATTCAAATACCTGCATAGACCGCATCCGGGTATGAACAATTAACGTCCTTATATTTGAAGAAGGAACCGATTTTTCAATTATCACCTGAAAACATGCTCATTCAGAAAACTGCTTTTCAGTTTTCGGTAAATTGTTTCAGACGAGCTATCAAAATAGGACAAAGTACAGTAAATATTTTCCTTCCATCAACCTCAATAATGAATTCTTAAATCTTTTTGTCAGAAAATGGTAAAATTATACTAAACATAAGGCGGGAAGGAAGCTCTTACAGTTAAAATTGCGAATAAATTTAAATTTAGAATGCATATCATGAAAAGTGTAACAAATTATAAAGCCACTGTATTTTACGTTTTTACGAATTAAGATGCGGCGAATTAAGTAGTAATTTTTCTTTTCTGGGTGGGTTGGCCGAAATGGCTTCAGCTTCAAAACGAGTGATTTTTTCTGATAGTACAAGGACCCGAGGTATTCATCCTGATAGTGCAAATACCTGAGGTATTAATTCTGATAGTGCAATAACACGAGTGATTTTTTTCTGATTGCACAATTGCATGGATCTTTTCTATGGTAATGCAAATAACTTCGGTGTATCTTGCTAAAAGTCTAACGTGTACTACAATACGATATCGATTAACCAAGTAAGTTCCTACTTATGCTCCACATTATTATTTTTGTCAGGAACTTAAGTTTAAAGTAAAAATTTGTACGCGTGTTATGTTGTAGAAGTGTATTTCTTTAAAATATAATAATTATATATAATATAATCATTTCTTTTTGAATAAATCATTTTAACTCCGAATTCTGCTGCATTTTGTTGGAATTATTTGCTTCAAACTTGCGAAAAAACAGCATATTATTACCTGGATAAAATGTTGCCGTTAGAATAGATTTTTGAACACTCCGGTTTACCAAAATTTTCGCCAGACATGACACCGCTTCCACTTTATCGCATCTCAAGAAGTGACCTGAGCGTGAAAGCTGTCAGGATTCAGTTACGTAAGTGCGTCGCAGAAATAGCTCCGCAGTGATATCCTAAAATGAAATAACCTTAATAAAATAAAATGAAAGCTTTTTTACGCAATTTTTATTTTCAATTCACAAAATTGCTCATTTTTTTAAGTTTCCATTTTTGGTACATGATTTGAAAAAGCAAACGGATCAAAAATGACTTGAAGATTTTCAATTCAAACATTCTTTTACGAAAGTTACTTATTCATTTGGGATCAGATTCAGACAGGCATTAAATAGTGCTAGAATGCAGTATACTGCTTAGTGTAAATTCCGTTGTTTCCCATTGATACCAGATCGAGCGAATTCTAACTAGAACTTTTTATGAAATAAGATATTGCAAGTTTTCCAGGAGTAAAAGTATTCCATATCACTCACATATTAACCAGTTCACGAAACAGTCATTGTCTCTGTTATTTAAGGAAGCTACGCGAATATTCAGCATATATTGTTCACGGTCTCAGAGTACGTGCATTAGTTGTCATTCATCAACACATTACTTTCTTGCAAACGAATAAAAAAGTATTAATACTACGTATTCATATAATGCCGTTCATTATATCACAAAAGAAGGCACAGTCAAAATTAATAATGAAGAGATTACCTAATCTGCGACAATTAAAAACATAAATAATAATTACTACCTCGAACCCACTACAGAATTTTACACGCTATATAACAGGGTACTCCCTCACACAGGCGTATAAGCTAAGTAAGCTATTGCTGTTAAAATTTAGCATCATGGCCTCACTTAGATCATTTCATTTTCTTGAAATTCAAGTCTCAAACTTTCGTAATAAATGCAATTATTTTAAGTAAAGTAACACATGGCTACATATGTATAAGTTAAGGGATGCGCTGTCTTTATAACGACTGAAGAAGGGTTCCGATCAGCAAGTAAGCTGTTAGATTCCATTTGATTTTGGATTTACTTCAAATTAATATCATGATTTGTTGTATAGCTAAAGTAGTTCTTTATTTCTTTGGGATACCAGTTACATTGTTGTGGGCTCAATCCTTAAGCCAGCTAGGCCCAAACACTCTTGCTCGTTTATGGCTCGTGTCGTCCTTCAACCCCCTTTGTCCCCTTCTCCCAGGGCTCAAGTCATACGAGAGTTCTTAGTTAAAAGGTGTAATTCTTAAGTCTCGAGGCTTCCCTCCTTCACGGTTCCGCACAACAATGACCAGCCTGCTAATCCCAACCCGTGCACGTAACAAACAGATTTCTCTAAACCTAAAATTAATTGTCTAATATAAAAATACTTGATGAATTAAAATCTGTTCTATAAAACCCTAACATTACCCCCCCTCAAGTGCAATGCACAGTATTGCACTTTAAACCCATCTCGGCAAATATTTCAAGAATTTATAAGCACACGTACAAGACCTAACGTTACATTGGGTAACCTTAATATTAGACCGCTTACACTTAAGGACCTTTATTCAACTTAACGTCTAATAACACATTTAAAAAAAATCACAGACCAATATACGATGCGCGTCCTACAAAATAATACGTATATTTACAAATTCAACTGCCGCCACTAGTAAAATACAATGCTCAAGATACTCAAGACGTCACATAAAATGTACGCGAAATTACTTGCTGCGATATTCAAGAGTTCTGGCTTGCACACGTGAGTATTCCTCCGCAGGACCTTGTGATCTCGTCCATCTCTTATTTTCATCTCTTGCGCGAGTGACGATTTCGGGAACGATCTTCAGATACTTCTTCCTGTTCCTGCGAAGCATCGCCATGAGACGCGTCGGACCTTTTACGCCACGAGCCAGTCCCACGGCTATCGCTGGCCTTATAATCGCATATACCAGACTTCAGGTACACCGAATGTTCATGCATGTTTGTAAAAATATCTTTTCCTGCGTTATCGCCAACCACATTATTCATCCCGACTATATCTGAAACATCGTCAGTGCAACCATCATTTAGTGATCTCGAGACGATCCTCACACGATCCACCAAATCTTCTTGAACTGCGACCGACTGTTCGAGCCATGCTATGAAATTATCAAGCGACTCATCTCCGCTGACGCCATTTCCAGTACGAATTGACGACCCATGCGTCGAAAGTTCATGCATCCGCTGACCATCCAAAGGTGTGGAAGCGCGTCGCTCTGGTATATTTACGTCATCCACGGTTTCATTTTCTATATTCCAGCTCACAGAATCCAGTTCTGCATTAAAACCTTCAAACCTGGTAGTCTCTATAACATTAGAACCTGATTGTGAACTGTGCAAACCCGAAAACAAGAAGAACCTAGCTTTTATATCATAAAACCAAAATCGGAGACGCGTTAATGAATTACAATCGGGTAAACTACTCTTGTCGTGCTCAGCGAAACATTCATCAGGCAGGATAGGACTAGTGGACTCTTCACAATCTAAATCGCAACTATTATTACCATTCAAAACACCCTCATCCCCTGAATGAAAATACGACATGGCTGAACTCGACACCACCAGTCCAGTATCGGTTTCGGAATCTGAACCACTCGAAAATGCATCCACGCAACCCACCGACGACGAGCTGTCATCAGAAAACTCCACGTCAACATGCTCAACCATATCACCCACAGGAATATGATCAGCGAGCCACTTCGGATAGTCGTGCCACAACTTCAACTGCCTATGATGCACCTTCTGTATAGACTGAACATCGTCTTCTATTTCATATGTCACCTCATTACTTTGAACTTTCACAATAACGTACGGACCAGTATATTTACATGCCAACTTATATCCTAGTCTATTGCCGACCCTATTGACTTTAAGCGCTACCTTCTGACCTACTGAAAATGGCTCGAACTTTGGGTGACAATCTTTCCAAGTATTAACTTCCGCCCGCGCCATCAAATTGACATCTTCACAGACATGACTCTTAGAGAGAAGAAAATTACCTGGGCTATCCTTGATTTGAGAATGCCACGTGCTGTTGTACACAATTACAGCTTTACTGACATGGGAATGCCATTCTCTTGGTCGCTCGCTGGCCAGACTTTTTAGAATTTGAGTGATGGTCCTATTGGCGCGCTCTGCCATACCATTGCTGGACGCTTTATATCTAGTAGAATAAATATGATCAATGTTATACTCACTGAGAACTGCATTGAAAGATTCTGAGCGAAACTCTGGTCCGTTGTCAGTTAAAATCCGGGCAGGAATCTTCGGGAAATGCGGTAAAATCTGCTCTGCCAAGGCAGTTACAACAGAAGACGCACGTTTATCTTTCAACGGAATGGCTGTTAAAAATTTAGAGAAGTGGTCGACTGCTACCAAAAGCGCCACATGACCTTTAGAAGATGTTTCAAATTGTAACAAATCCATAGCAACTAAATCAAATGGACCAGCTGCATTAATCTTCAAAATGGGTGGTGAAATGTGTTGGGCAGAAATTTTATACAGCTGACAATGAACACAACACACACAAACGTCTGCAACTATTTGACCCAACGCAGGATGAAAATATTTACCTGCTAGCATGTTAGTGAACTTGTGTTTTCCAATGTGAGCAAACTTATTGTGAGTTTCGAATACATCTTTAACAACAAACGGTAAAGACAATACTGGCACCGTGCAATTAGGTCTATCATACAACAACATGTCAGATTCAACACGCAAATTGGGCATGAAACGTCTAAACGGAAATGCTATTCGTTCTGTCCACAATCTCTGAGGTACATTATTCAAAATCTTTCCCTTAACTACAGATATTGCTTCATCATTATTTTGCAACTCTACAATGGCAATACGCGGCAAACACAAACTCCTAGGCTCAACACATCTGCTAATACTGCTAATTGAATCATTACTTTTCTCATGGTCAGCAGCATCACCCAGGTTGATCATTCCAGAAAAAATGCTAACTGCACATCTAAATTTATCACTATCTGAACAAGCGAAGTTTAAATCTAGCGGCACAAACCTATCATCGCCTCCAGAACCAAGTGCAGGAACCAACACACTTCCTCTGTCAAAATTGAGCTGCACGCCATTGTGAATGATGAAATTAGCTCCTAAGATCAAACAGCACGGCATGTCATCACCTTTAACCACCGCAAACGGAATCACAGTGGGAACGGGTATCTGAGCTATCGTAACCTGCAGGTGCGCAGCGCCTAGCACAGAAATCTTGCTGTTATTTATACTGCATATTGTTGTACCAGGAGTTTCATCTACAACTACCAGTACACGATTGTCTCGCAAAATCTCCAGCGCAGTTTCACTAATTACGGTTATCTGGGCCCCAGTGTCAAAAAGTGCACACAAAGATACAGGCCCAACGGATACAGTACACGTGCCCGTTGGTAACGTTGCATGCTGACAATAACTCCGGGACACCACACATATTCTCGACTCAGTCACATCGGCACTCTGAATAAGTGAATGGAAAACAATATTAGGCGATGTCACATAATTAACATTCTTGCTGTTATCTGGCACAGAGAATGGTACAGTTCTCTTGTAGAAAAGTGGATTGAAATGAATGCCTGCTTTACATTGGAGGTGAATAGTTGGACATTTGGTACGTGAATCTATTTTATAAACTACCGGCCAACTAGTACCATGGTGCACATGAATTTCCACTCCAAACGCATCACAAGCAATAAACAACATTTCTTCGGATGGCAACTGACCTTGCCTCCGCATCAACTTCATGCGTTCACGAAAAGTACGGTCAGCTTTCACGTTGAATCTACTCTGATTATTAACCAGGTGATCCACTAACATTCGTCGCAGTGCTCCATGATTCTCTGGAACGTCTCTAAACAGAGGAACATCAACATCAGATAAGCATACGTGCAACGACATGAAGAGTGAATCTCCCCCGCCCTCAACATTCTGAACTACCTGCATGCCCTTCGGCAGAACGTCAGCGAGAATTTCCACTTCCTGATCATTCACTGGCACATTCACTACCCTGGACATCGTGTCAGCAGCGGCATTTTCTTTCCCGGGATAATACTTTATAACGAAATCAAACTCTGCTAAATCGTTCAACGTGCGCATCAATCTGGAATTATCCCGCGCCATATTGTGCAAATATATTAAGGGCTTGTGATCGGTGTACAAGATAAAAGATACCCCGAATAAAAATGCCCTAAACGCTTGAACACCCCATCTAATCGCTACTAATTCTCTTTCTATAGTTGCATAACGAACTTGTGCAGCTGAGAACGTCATGGATGAATAACCAATCGTCCGGTTTTGTCCCCCTTTTTTTGCACCAAACATGCACCTGCTCCAACACCCGACGCATCCACAATCAACTCCAACTTATTAGCGCACTCTCTATAATCCGGGAAACTCAAACACACGTCATCCAGCAACACTTGTCGCACCCTTTCATACGCCTCATTCATCTCACTCGTCCAGCTCAATATCTGCTTTTTGGGACCACTAGTTCGTTCACTGAGAGGTTTGGTTATTACTGAACAGTTGCTTACAAACTTGCGTAAAAAATTAACAAGTCCTAAAAACTGGCGCAGCTCTGAAACATTCTTTGGCTTTGGATATTCCAAAATTTTCCTAGTAAACTCTGGAGACTTTCTTATTCCCTCATTTGACAGAACATGACCAAGAAAAGTTACCTGATGTTTGAAGAATTCACATATGTCTACTTTAATTTTAATACCATTTAATTTAAGAGTGTGCAAAACCTTCCGTACTAGCTCCAAATGTTCGTCAAAGGATTCACTCATCACTAAAATGTCATCTATGTATACTATCACATTACTGAAACAAAACTCCGACAAAATTTGCTGCATACTTCTCTGAAATGCCGATCCGCTATTTTTCAACCCCATAGATAATCTCTTAAATTGATAATGATTGTGAGCAGTGCTAAATGCGGTAAACTTACGACTGTTCTCTTCTATTGGCACCTGATAATAGCCACGGACCAAATCTAGTTTAGTAAAACAATTCATATTATTTGCTTTGTAAATACTTTCTGTTAAATTCGGCATGGGGAACTTCTCGGTTCTGGTCACCTTGTTCAACGCTCGATAGTCTATACACATTCTTAGCTCCCCATTCTTCTTCCTCACTGGCACTACTGGAGAAGACCAGTCTGATTCACTATATTCAATTAAGTCCATCAATAAAAGTTCCTTGCACTGTCTGTCTATTTCCTTATTCACAGGTTCCGAAAACAACCTAGGCCTCTGCCAAATGGGCGTATTGTTAGTCAGTTCTATAACATGAGGTGCTACACTGGCCATACCCACATCTTCATCTCCCTGACTCAAGGCTTCACGCGCCTTCATCAAGACGTCATATACAGCATCTCTCTCGACCTCTGACAGAGACTCTCCTAGTGCAATTCTACTCCTAATATTATCAGGCGTCCATAGATCACTATCATCATACGGCTCATCTAACTCTATGATTGTAGATACTCTACCAACTCTGTCTCCTTTCCGAACTATTTTACTCTCACATCCCGTACAACACAAAACAATGCTTGCTCGATTTTCATTAAACTCGACAATCCCATCAGCGACGACTGATGTGACGACCTGACGATCTGGCGAGGGTTGGTTGCTTGGCGCCTGTTCGGGCAATCACGTAGAACATGGTTGGCTCCTCCGCAACCAAAACATAATCCCAACCGCGAGCGGCATCCATTCCTTTCGTGGCCAACTCTGTTGCAAAACGTACAAGCGTCATTCTTGTAACTCGTCGGATGGTTCACTGGGCCACGCCACGGGTTCTTCGTGTTCTGGGGTACGTTAGACACGCCCCGACCTGCTGTATAATGCTCTGGTGCGCTTCGAATGCCGACATTGGGTGCACCGCGAGCGTAGGAAGACTGAATGTCATTCCTTGATACGAAGCCTGGTGCCTCAACTTGAACAACGGCGTCTCTTTTCTTCTGGAGAACATTGACGGTGAAATCTTCATCTGCGCTATCATGACTCGCTGCTCCCTCTTTCTCGCGTTCCACGTCATAGTGACGCGCGCACTTCTGTAACATAGTCCACTTCATCGTTGCTCCATTGATTTTACACGTCATGACCTGTGATTTCAAAATCTTGGCAAATCGTTTCGGCGATGACGCAATGAACTTTTCACATAGCTTTCTACTGACATTAACGTGCTTCCTAGGATAAACGATTTTAAACAGTCGCTCGAGTCTGCTGCAAAACAAAAACATCGACTCATTCGGATCTGGTCGGGCTGATTTGAATAAAGCCTTATTTCGCTCACGCCTCACTTCACTGTGGACTCTGTACCAATCACACAGCTTGTTTTTGATTGCGTCATAAGAGTCATTCACATCGTGCAGGGAGCGAAATGCTTTTAAGGTCTTATCCAGAAGATCCTGTTCTAATTCTCCTATCCACGAATTACGATCTCCTCTCAGGTTCTGTTCACAGTGGCACTCGAACTTCACGAAATACTTATCCAAGGGCAATCCACCATCCTCGGTGTATTTTTCCAGCACCGGCACTTTACGGTTGTCTATCTTTCCTAAAATAGCCTTCCAATTTTCAGAGTCAGTAATGCTTTCGCGCTTCTTTGGGTGCTTATCATTCCTCCGATTCACCATCACCGAACTAGTTGGTCCTCTTACACATTCCTCTTGCTGCGCATCTTCTTCGGGCGACGAATCACTAGAATCAGCGACGTCAAACCTCACGGGCCACCTTGAATTTACACCAACTACCCGTCTCGTAGAATTACGTTCTCCCTGATGCCTCTCACTAGTGCCCTCTAATCCGTGCGTCGGGGCGACAAAGCTCTTATTTGTGAAATACTGGCTCCAGTTTGTCTGAAACTCATTTACACGTTGAGCTGTCTCTACTGTTAATGCACCATCACGTTTTTGCAAATTCTTTAAAAACGTATCAATATAATCGAGGTTTTCACGAATGAAGTCATCTTCATTCTGTTCAGCGGCATCAAGGTTTACACGAATAAAGTTATCGTCATCCTGTTCAGCGTCACCCTTATTCTCATTTAACGCAGTTGCCATTCTGAACAGTATTCCAATGGCCTGCGAAATCTCACCTGTCTGACAACCACGCAACCGATCCAGAGGAAAGCCTCACTTATGATTCTTCGTCGTGATTTGAGAAGGGACGTTAACTGCACATTTACGCAAGTCACGGCACCAAATATGTTGTGGGCTCAATCCTTATGCCAGCTAGGCCTAAACACTCGCTCATTTATGGCTCGTGTCGTCCTTCAACCCCCTTTGTCCCCTTCTCCCAGGGCTCAATTCATACGAGAGTTCTTAGCCCATTACGAGAGTGTCTTCTCGAGGCTTCCCTGAAAATACATCAATAACAAATCAACCAGTGCAACCTAATGGACTCTTATATAAATACAAATAAGTACATAAATACATAATTGAATATCCTAATTTTAGACAAACACAGAATATATTTCCACCATAGTTTAAAGCCTAAGATTTCACGCCTATTTACACACATCCTGATTACACACGACACCCACCTCCTTCACGGTTCCGCACAACAATGACAAGCCTGCTATTCCTAACCCGTGCACGTATTAAACAGATTTCTCTAAACCTAAAAATACTTGTCGAATATAAAAATACTTGAGGAATTAAAATCTGTTCTATAAAACCCTAACAACCGCATCCTTGTAGGAATAATTAACGTCCTTATATTTGAAGAAGGAACCGATTTTTAAATTCTCAACCAGAAAACGTGCTCATTCAGAAAAGTGCTTTTCGGTTTTCGGGAAATTGTTTCAGACGAGCAACCAAAGTAGGATTAAGTACAGTAAATATTTTCCTTCCATCAACCTCAATAATGAATTCTTAAATCTTTTTGTCAAAAAATGGTTCTATTATACCAAACACAAGGCAGGAGGGAAGCTCTTATAGTTGAAATTGCAAATAAATTCAAATTCAGATTGCATATCATGAAGTTTGACAAATTCTATAGCCACTGTGTTTCACATTTTTACGAATTAAGATACGGCGAATTATGTCGTATTTTTTTCGTTATGGGTGGGGTAGGTCGAAATGGCTTTAGCATCCAAACGAATGATTTTTTCTGATAGTGCATGGACCTGAGATATTCATCCTGATAGTGCAAATACCGGAGGTATTAATTCTGTTAGTGCAATGACACGAGTAATTTTTTTCTGATTGCACAATTGCATGGAATGTTTTCTATGGTAATACGTATAACTTCGGTGTATCTTGCTAAAAGTCTAACGTGTACTACAATACGATATCGATTAACCAAGTAAATTCCTACTTATGTTCCACATTATTATTTTTTGTCAGCAATTTAAGTTAAAAGTAAAAATTTTACGCGTGTTATGTTGTAGAAGCGTATTTCTTTGAAATATAGTAATCATATATAATATAATCTTTTTTTTAATAAATCATTTTAACTTCGAATCCTACTGCATTTTGTCGAAATTATTTGCTGCAAACGGGCGAAAAAACAGTAAATTATTACCTGGATAAAATGTTGTCGTTAGAATAGATTGTTGAACACTCCAGTTTACCAAAATTTTCGCCAGACATGACACCGCTTCCACTTTATCGCATCTCAAGAAGTGACCTGAGCGTGAAAGCTGTCAGGATCCAGTTACGTGAGTGCGTTGCCGAAATAGATCCGAAGTGATATCCTAGCTAACATGAAATAACCTTAATAAAATGAAATGAAAACATTTTTATGCAAGTTGTATTTTCAATTCACGAAGTTTCTCATTTTTTCAAAGTTTCCCTTTTTGGTACATGATTTGAAAAAGCAAACGAATCAAAAATGACTGAAAGATTTTGAATTCAAACGTTCTTTTACGGAAGTTACTTATTTATTTGGGATCAGATTAAGACAGGCATTAAATAGTGCTAGAATGCATTATACTGCGTAGTGTAAATTCCGTTGTTTCCCATTGATACCAGATCGAGCGAATTCTAACTAGAACTTTTTATGAAATAAGATATTGCAAGTTTTCCAGGAGTAAAAGTATTCCATATCACTCACATATTAACCAGTTCACGAAACAGTCATTGTCTCTGTTATTTAAGGAAGCTACGCGAATATTCAGCATATATTGTTCACGGTCTCAGAGTACGTGCATTAGTTGTCATTCATCAACACATTACTTTCTTGCAAACGAATAAAAAAGTATTAATACTACGTATTCATATAATGCCGTTCATTATATCACAAAAGAAGGCACAGTCAAAATTAATAATGAAGAGATTACCTAATCTGCGACAATTAAAAACATAAATAATAATTACTACCTCGAACCCACTACAGAATTTTACACGCTATATAACAGGGTACTCCCTCACACAGGCGTATAAGCTAAGTAAGCTATTGCTGTTAAAATTTAGCATCATGGCCTCACTTAGATCATTTCATTTTCTTGAAATTCAAGTCTCAAACTTTCGTAATAAATGCAATTATTTTAAGTAAAGTAACACATGGCTACATATGTATAAGTTAAGGGATGCGCTGTCTTTATAACGACTGAAGAAGGGTTCCGATCAGCAAGTAAGCTGTTAGATTCCATTTGATTTTGGATTTACTTCAAATTAATATCATGATTTGTTGTATAGCTAAAGTAGTTCTTTATTTCTTTGGGATACCAGTTACATTGTTGTGGGCTCAATCCTTAAGCCAGCTAGGCCCNCCACGTCTTCCTCCACGCTCTTCACTTCAGTCATTGCCATGCAAATGTTGAAGTAGATTGCCAAAGTTCGCTGTAGTGCGGCGCGTTGAATAATTTAGCAGTGTGGTCAGTGAAAAATTTGTAAAATGTATTACCTAAATTGTATTACCTTAATGTTACCTTAATGTGTTTTGCTCAGCATTGTGGCGCCGATGCTAGCTATATAAAATTAGTTAACGAAACATAGCTGAAATTTTATGTTATAAATATAAATTTCATCTCTTTTTTATTAAATAAATTTCATGATATTTATCATCTATATGAGTGTTTGATTTTGGTTAATATTCAAAGACTGAATAATCAATAGCTTCCGCCTTGGCTTAATGTAAGGTTTTATAGTCAATATGATTTTTTGACTCGATTGCTGTGAATTATTTTTGATGGAAATAATTCATGTCCTGCAAATGAATTCGACATCTGAATTGTCCACTTGATTTTAAAAATGATTGTTAAAGCGCATTGCAAGATTTCATTTATTTCCTATATTGCAAAACATGTGTAATTTGAGTCTCAAGACTAGGGACGCTTCCACTGAAGAAACGTTGGTTAAGGATTTTGCGCTCTTTACTCGTATGCAAGATAGTTAAGTTAACGATGGATTAATAAACGCATTGCTTCACATTGCAGTTACACATCTTATCGATTCGTCGGGAAAAATAAGTAGCATTGCATATTGAAATAAGTGTTATTGATATGGATACAATCCTGTCAAATATTTATTCCTACTATTGGCTATATTATGTATACAGTTGTCGACATAAGAATCATTTACAGTTGTCAACATAAGAATCAACATTTAATTACAGGCCAATATGGTGGGATTAATATTTTGACTTCTAATCTCTTAGTAGGTTCTTTATTCCACTTGATTAATATTCCGTTATATTCCACAGGATACTGAAGTACTTTCATGGAAATTACTATTTGGCATAGTACAAATTGAATTAAACGATCAAATAAATAACTACGGCTTCGTCAAGGGGCTCTATATAATTTTAAGTTGAAAAGAAACCATTCAATGTTCTCGAAATGTCAAATTTAACAGGGGACAAAAACAGTTCAGTTTTAGCTGTGCTGGCCTAACCCACGGCAGGCGATGTGGCAGAACAGGTCTACGGAGAACCTCAGTAGAAAACAATTCACACACAAGCGCCGCGACACAAGGCTGCTCATTCCCTTCTCGTCCGCCACATGCAGTTCCGAAGAATAGAACAAAAATCGAATCCTGCAGAACGCGAGGTACGTGTACGCGTGATTAAAAATACTGAGCGATTCGAATACGACTGAGAATTCTAATCAGCGGAGCCCTGCTGTGAAGATTACTAATGTAAAAATGAAAATAGAGATCATGACTAGGGCACATATGAAATGTAATGAAATGCCGACAAGTTGAATGCAGAGGAATTAAGAAAGAGAATCACTCTAATTTCTAATATTACCAGGTATATATATATTACGTGGTGAACAAGAAGTATTCTGCATATAACATTACCAAGTGACGTGATGGGCAAGAATTATTCTCGATTCAGTTATTTCCCTATGCAGCGCAATACGAAAAGATTCGCACTTGCTAATAACAAACTCACATAACGTGCAAATACACGAAAAAACGTTAAAATCATCTCAAAACGCGTTCAAACTAACCAAAAAAACACGTGCAACTAACCAAAACACGATCAATCTAACTCAAAACATGCTCGAACCCATTCAAACACGCTAAAACTATATAAAAACGCATTCAAGCTAACTCAAAACATGCTCAAAACATGCTAAAAACATGCTCAAAACGTGCTCTAAACACGTTTATCAAGTACCACGGTGCTGCTATTCCATCCCTTGAGAGAGAAACACCCGGCGACCTCCGCAACGGAACTCGTTTATAGCTGAGCATCAAACGTTGCTGCCGTCGACACACCGCTGAGCGGCGCTATTCACTCACATGCAGACAAGGTCAGTGCAATTCTATATAAATTGGTAATGCCAGACTTGTTTTGAAGCTGCATTACGCTATGAAGTGAGTATAGTGGTATCATACATGCAGGTTCTTGATCAACAACACACGTCACGTTGACATACTCTATTGCACACAAAATTACATTGTATTAAGACATATTCATTTCAATGAACGAAGTACATGTTCTCTTTCAGAGACTTGATAAACGGACAGTGGCAGTTTTCCGATCAGTGATACGCGTTTACCAAGACACGTGACACGGCCTTTTATCTATGCTCTTACATATAATGCTCTTTCCCATCGGCAACTCCCTAACCTTACCGCTAATCCAACACTACCTAAAACATTTCTAAAATTCTAATTTACCTCAACAATAAATGCACACATTAATTTAATGATGAGAATTCTTCAAATAATATAACAACTGATTATTAAAGTATTGTTCCATAAATGATGGAAAAAAGTTAGCAGAGCCTTTTTCCCGTTTTTTGGATGTTATCCCTAGTAGAGAGTATTGATTTAATTCTCTTGTGTAAATGATGTCAAAATTTTTCGCTTTAGTAATCTAAACTTCAACGATTGAAACAAATATAAACTGAAAATGTAATTTCAAAACGAATTGATCGTTTTCACAATTTTTCGTATGCTACATGTAACAAAAAAAATAATCTTTAGTTAAACATAACGTTGTTTACCGGTAGTTTATTATTATCCAAGTTAATAGGGAGTCTCCAGAAGTCCCTTGAGCTCTCCACTTTAGAGCTGAAAGATTGAGATTGATGAAAGAAGAATCAATCAGCAAATCTTAATACTTACAATAGGTCAGAAGATACGATTGAAATGAGTAAATAATACCTTTATTTCAGAAAATATTGCATGCCATATATCATATTTACGCATAAATAAACCAGAACGCAAGCGTGTGTTCTAATTAATGTTTATACACATTGGACTTATTTTATATTTTATTTTAATTTTTTTACCAATTATTGGAATTCGTCCGATCCAAATTTCAACACCAGGAAGAACTTTTCTTTAAAAAATATGTCATTGGAGCAGCGTTGAACATAAGAACTTATCCAGCCAGTAGCAACTAAATAATTATGAATAAGATGTAAGCCTGAAGTCAGAAATATTTAAATAATCAGTGATATTTCTCTCGTACTTTTCTTTCCAGTCATGTTTACTGACACACCAATATTCTTCTAACTTCAGTCCAGACGTAAGCTATAATCTCAACTGCCTTACAAATCAATGGATTCGTTGTACACATCACTGCGTCAGGTCCACGTACTTCATCCATTCATGTTTCATGAACTATGCTTTTCTTCCACGTATAGACATCAAGACCTTCACCCATAGAGTTCAGTAGTATTGCACGAAGAAAAACAAAACGCATCTATGTCAAAAATGTCAAAAAATGATTGAAAGTGTCCTCGTCGGAAGGAACATCCATGGGTGATCTGCATGCAAAACAAATTTTCTTTTGACAAATGCGGACTAGCGGAGGAGACCAGAAGTTTTTGGTTCCATCGCCAAAAGGGCGGAGGCAATCTCCGTGATGGCTTCTGCGTTCTCGTTGCAAATTGCAGCAGGTTTATCGGTACATAAATAATGGAAATGTTACAGAAAAACTACCTCAATATCAGTGATCTCATGAATCTCTGATGAATACTGTAGAATATTCATTACAGTGCTTTCGATGCAGTATATATCAGCGAAATTTAATAGAGTATATTTTACTCATCTGATTCTGGAAATAGAATCTTGCTAGAGCGGTGACCTCGCACGTAAAACACGTTGCAATGACAAATGATATTGTGAGTAATGATAATAATATTATTAAAAATTTAGGACATAGAAGATCCCTATTCACCAAGTAAGTTATTGAATCAAGCCATATTTCCGCGATTCTACCTTCCCAATTGAAAACAAGATTATAAATTTTGCAGAATTTGAATAATTTATACGGATTTCGTTACATTAACAGATGAAATGGACAATGAAAAATTTATTCCACGCCAAACATATATGAAAGCGCACTTCTCTAAATTAATCCCGTCTCATGCTTCCCCAGATTAAGAATTCAACGGAGTAGAATGATATTGCACAAACAATACCCTGAACAGCAAAACCCATAACAGAGCTCATCTTCAACATAATCTATTCCACAACATACGAACCACATTATTTCCCCGAATTAGTGCAATTCAGAGCCGCTGCGAGGCATTGCGTCTACAGGCTTTCTGGTGCAGGCGAAAGTTATGCGGCGCTTGATCTGCTGGTTGTCGAACTTCGAAACGAGCGCCATCTTGCGTTATAATATAATATACTAGATAGAAGTGTCGGCACTGAAGAAATAGGCCCATGGCCTGTTGCCGATTTTATACTTCTCGTGACTTGATTCACAAGGGATCTGGCCTTTGGAACCCGATCTTTCCATAACTGACTATTGATTGAGATAGCTGCTGGACTTATTGCCTAGTCCGTAATTTGCTAGGCATTTTAAGACTGAACATTTGCTCCTGCATAGCATATTCTAGTCGTCTAGTCTGTTCTTGCAGGCGTTCATACGCGGAGCGTCAACGATGCTATCAGGGAGGTTGTTAATAACAACGTCAAGCAGCGAACGAAGAGGAACGCTTGAATCTCTTGAAGAGGAACGCTCGAATCTGTTGAAGAGGAACGCTTGAATCTCTTGTAGAGGAACGCTCGAATCTCTTGAAGAGGAACGCTCGAATCTGTTGAAGAGAAACGCTTGAATCTGTTGAAAAGGAACGCGCGAATCTCTTGAAAAGGGACGGTCGAATCTGTTGAAGCGGAACGCTTGAATCTGTTGAAGAAAAACGCTTGAATGTGTTGAAAAAGAACGCTCAAATCTCTTGAAGAGGAATGGTCGAATCTGTTGAAGAGGAACGCTTGAATCTCTTGAAGAGGAATTCTCGATTCTCTTGAAGAGGAACGGTCGAATCTGTTGAAGAGAAACGCTTGAATATGTTTAAAAGGAACGCTCGAATCTCTTGAAGAGGAACGCATGAATCGCCCGGAGAAGAACGCTCTATTCTTCCCGAAATAACTCTTGAATCAAACGGAGATGAACGTTTGAATCTTCCAAACATGAACGCTCGAAATTCGCGGAGATAAATAAACAATTTTGAATAGTTATATCTTAAGAATGTTATCATCACACCAAATTAAAAGACGTATCAATGTCTATATAGATGTGTAGGCTAAAAATATCATAACACGTTACAAATATATTCTGTAATAATTTTTAAACTGGACAACCAGTAATTTCAGTCATGATTCTATCGTGATTATATGCACCGCATTTTTCACGGCACTTTTCTTCGTTCTCTATGTACTCGTATTTTCTATGCGATCTTCACGGAATAAGGATATTACCAGGATTTTGTCCCCAGGAATAAGGATGTTTTCTATTAAGTTCATCATATATGACATGCTGTAAGTAGTAAAATAGAGAAACATTTGTAGGACTGCAATTTTAAACTTCTTGGTCGTTAAATACACCAAAACCCTGGAGAATGTGTATCAAATATTCATGTATTGCAGTAGTAAGCAACCCTAGTATTTAGCAAATTTGCTAGAAATTTTAGTAGAAAAAATTTTTTGTTGACGTGAGAAACCGAGACAATGCGCCGTCTTCTCTTTAATATTATGCATCAGCTCCAAATAGATTGTTTTTTATTATGTGCAATGCACATTTATCAGCATAAAAAATGACTCGAAATCAATTTTTTCGAATTCTAGTCGGTCGCGCGAATACCTTTGATTGGATTTTTCCTACAGTCTCGCATCAATAGTCTTCGAGACGCCGTTGAATTGAATAATGCTCCACGCCCACCTCAGGCCAAGAGCGAACACATTGCCATAAGGAATATTTTTAATGCCGGAACAATTTTCAAGTTACATGCATTGTTGCAACTGAAATAAGCTTTCAGAGTGGCATTGAATACCTGCAAATGAAGCTCGTTTGCATGTTGAAGTGAAAAGTTTCAGTTAGTTTATAATATAACGGGCAAGTTGGTGCCATTTTGATGCTTTTTGCAAATGGAACAATTTCACTTGTGACAATCTGCCGAAATTCGAACTTTTTATACAACTTCTGCAATTGGCTCCGGGTCTGTCAGGGTTTAGACTGTTGTTCCATTAAATTTCAACATTTCAGTTTGAGTCTCGAAACAGAAGAAACTGAAGAAAAACTTTCTCAATTTGCCTAATGCTTAAACAATAAAATTTCATTTATAGTTTAACAATTTCGAGTCCATGATATCGGTTAACCTTATATTTCTTAAAATTGTGGTCAAATAATCAGACGAGCAGTTCTTAGGATTCAATCGATAAAAGTAATTAAGGTGGTCGAGTGGTTGTTAGCATCATCCAAAATGGAACAGTGGGTATCGGGACCGAGCCTCAGCTTGCTGTATAATTTCTTCTTGCTATTAGCAAGGTGGGAAAGAATTGACCAGATGTTTACTAGCGCTTCAGCTATTTAGCTCTCTCGCACAGGGAATGAATCGAAAATTGGATGTCGGACAAAATTCGGGGTCGAGACCCAGCTAGCTAAGAAGATAGAAGAAGTCTAGATTCAGTGAGAGGCTAGTAATGCTTAATATTTTCGCCCTTGTCACTACATATCTCATCGCAATTGGAAAGATCTATGCTGATGGTGCATGTTTTTGTTCACATTATTCAAAATGAATAGAAGTACAAAATTGCGAAATTGTGAACCGTCAGGTGGCCTGATCCTGCCTTACATAATTTACTACATATATTCTATTTAGCAGCGACTGAACTCTGAGAAAGGGAGTGGGAGTATAAAAGTATCTCACGATCACGGAAAACAATATGCATGCATAATTGATTGAATGCATTTCAATCTCAGCTATCCAGCCGGAGAATGACAAAACTAAAATTTAGTCGCGAATGAAATGTTCCTCTAATTGCATTCTACCCCCCAAGATCAGAATATTAATTATTTCCGAACAATTCTTTGCCACAAGTTCTCTCGGAGAGCGTCAAGGGAAAAAATTCTTCTCCTGAATTATTTTCCCCGTTCTCTGAATGTTGGATTTACGCGTGCATACATTGCGGGCAACAGCGCCAGGAGGCGCGTAAATGAATTAAGTTGGATGCGGGCATCGAACCATGAAGAATACTCAGCAAAATGAGTGAGTCATATGCTGCAAATGGTCACACAATTTCTTACCCACAGCACGTGCAGAGAGCGAACGTATCAATGATACGCCCTCTTAATGCAAAACTCGATCGGGATGATCCACATAAGGGCAAAAAGTGTATTGCTTTTGGGGTAAAGTCTCACTCATTTCATAAGTGTAGTGTAGGTCTATTAAAGTTAATTCATTTGCATGCAGCGCCAGTACAGCCGAAATATACCTCAGTGACTTCTGAATATTTGCAGTATATATGTAAATGGGACTTTTGAAACTTCATCTATTAGATTAATTTGATTAGGACACATCCAGTAAAGAGTACTAGCGAGGAAAAATGTTTTATTTTTAATTCTATATATCCTGGTAGCTTGTGGCGTTTCTAATATGCGTAGAGTTGTCTTTTAATTTTGTATAATTTTTAGTCGCAGGAAAGAAATGACGCTAATGAATTGATGATAATCATCTTACTTGTAGATATCGTGTAGAGATTAATTTAATGAAAAAAATTTACCGGTCTGGCAAATAGAAAAATATTTTTTGACAATTGTTCTGGTGAAACGCCGGATTGTAATTGCATGATTCATGTGCTGGGAAGAAATGGCAATCAACATTCTTCTTTGGCGTGAATTTATCAGGAACATTTTGACTATCACTGATTCCATCTTAGGTGAAGCTCGAGCTTCTCTATAAATAAGCATTTGATCAAAATCCAGCTTTTCACTCTATAATAAAGTTTTTAGATTTGTGGAAAGCCACATTATTGAGTCAAGAATTCGAATTAAAAGTTAGGATCAGTTGTATAGAAAGCAAATTATTTATTGACCATGGCCCAGGTTTAGCGTTAAATTTTTCATGACGAGACCCAAAATTGAATTTCCTTCATAAGATGAGAAGCCGCGGTATTTCATCGAAGCCCAACTGATAGCCTTTGATACGCGACCAAGAATTTGACCGCAAGCTTGACTGCAAAGACTTGAGCGTTTCAGGCTAACGTGATGCAGGAACAGAGAATGTCAGGGTAAAGGGTGGATGTTATTCGTAATATTGCTGATATCTTGCTGCGGAAAGTTCATTTCCATTCACTTATTGTTACACTTTAACTGTTTAAAAAGTATTCTTTACGAAATTTTATTGTCTAATCATATTCTTTTAATCAGGAGCAAAGCACTTTAAACGATGGCATAAAATAACTAGTCCTATGATACGATAAATGTCTCAATATTAATTGGAATTATGTAGATAAGTAGAATAAAAGATGACCTCTCAAGTGAATGAATTTTTTCGGTAAGTATTTACTTGCTGTTTTTTAATTTTAAAACGGTACTTACTTTATAAGCACGCCTCAAACGTTGTACCACTCAGAAAATTGAGTGGGTCACAAATCATAGCAGTTTCAAACATGTTACTATGTATTATTAATTTTGCTATTGCCTGCGATTTTAATGAATGGTTGTTAAAACTACATGAAAATACGTGTTTGTGCCTGCTATCAAATGCAAACAAAAATTGAACAAAGTAATGTAATTGTAATTCCTTACGAAAAAATTCAAAAATTGATTCTTCCACACGAAATTTGAAGTTGATTTAAAATTATTCGCCCCCTCCAACACCGTAAAAATTGAGGGCCATTAGCGCCCTATTAACAACTGAGTCGAGGATTTCCGGATTTTTGTTGCCTCATTTCCAGGTTTTGTTAATTCAAAAGCGTGTAAAATTTTTGCTTTGCACTGCGTAGTTTCAGAAGAAAAAACTGAAAATGAACTTTAGATCCATGAACGACCAAGCGACAATATTTAATGAAGGGACTTTTTTATTGGTGTGACTTCTAACAGCACTAATAATGGGATAACACTTATGAGTGTGAACTAAATAATTCTACGGAAATGACTTTGAAACACCTCAGTTGCTCATCATTACTAAAGGTATAACTCGCATAAAATTATTTTTCATGTACGCCTTATTGAAAAAAATGCAACTGCAGCTTTTGTGATAAATCATATCAAAAATGGTCAGGAGCAAGGGGAATTTGATTTCTCGTAACCGGAAAGAAATAAGATAGTTTAACATGCAAAATGTTTAACTATCAAAAATATTCAAAATGTTTAAATGTCTGATATGTTTCTCAAATGACTTAATTATACTCGTATGATTATTAAACCTCAGCTTTTGAATAACTTGATTTACAAATATGAGAGGGAACATTTTTTAGGTACCAGCCGGTTTGAATGCAGTTGATGCATTTTCGGAGTGGGGACAGAGAAATTTAATAATTTTTCAGCAGTTTCAAACATTGCCGAATATTTTTCGTCAAATTTAAATTCTTTCATCATGCACGTTCTATGTCAGTTATTGATTTGTTTCTAATACCATTTTAATTTGTTACAAAATATTTTCCTCGTTTTCACGGTATTTCCAATATATTTTCGGAAAATTTATCTAAAAAGAGCATTTCTGTTTTGTAAAAAGTAAATTTGTTTTAAGAAAAATTTGCCCAGAAGAGGAAATTTATTTGAATTTAATTT
The DNA here is from genome assembly GCF_000764305.2 of Hyalella azteca. NCBI lineage: Eukaryota > Metazoa > Arthropoda > Malacostraca > Amphipoda > Hyalellidae > Hyalella > Hyalella azteca. The sequence goes on from NW_025940299.1 coordinate 62,675, forward strand.
CGGTTGAAAAGGGTATCATGCATTTGAAGTTTATTTACTCTAACGTAATATGATGGTTTGTGAGAAATTATAAATTTCTCACCGATTATTTCTGTAATTTCCAAGCTAAATATTATTTCCAAACAATATTCCATAATAATAAAGGTAATCTTGAATTATTTATTTCCGACGCAGTGCGGTTGCCTCTTGTCCAGCTTGTGCGGACTAGTCAATGTCCGAGACTGGGCGAACAAGCTCGTCAGATTTCTTAGATTCATTAAGCTGTTCCAAGCGGTGGTCGTCAATCTGTGATGCTTGCGAACTTCAGTTTTTGTGCCGTCAACTAATCAGTGTCTCCAGAAGCTTCATACTCGTCAATCATTAAGTATTTCTCTAACTTCCTATAAACCTGATTCGCTGTCCCTTAGTTTGTGCGAATGCCGTGTCATTTTCCTTTTGTTTGGTAGATAAATAAATAAATGAATGAAAACCTTATGAAGCATCGTGGCTATTACTGAAAGCGCCGTTGCTGCTTCCAGCCAGTTTTAATTGTACTGAATTCATTAAATAAACCTTTGAATCTAAACTCGACTGTGTAAATCCTTACAGGTTATCAGAAATTTCTTCAGTTCATTCTTCTAACGTTTTCATTTCAAACGAAGTGGTCACAAATACTTTATTGATCGTCATATCATAATACAAAAGGAAAAACCCATTATTATCATGTAATTTTCATCATTATTACCGTCCATTCCTATAGAATCAACGCTGCTGTCACCATTAAAATCATAACACATTCTATAACAAGGAGTATTATAGTTGCTTGCATATAATACGACGCTTTAATAGCTCTCAACGCTAACACCTGCTTTGCCTCCTGCCCGACACCAGCTTTGTAGGACATTAGCGTTAGCGCTGCTAATTACCCAGCCCTCGTCTCTCTAAGTGCTCTACTTTGCATAAAGCATTCAATGCTAAATACCGTCAGGGCTTGTCCCGTAAATCGCGGTGCAAGAGACAACATGTTCGCTTGGCATGCCATGTTTTTGCCATTCCCATTGTAGGAGTGACTATATCATTTGCAATTTATAACGCTGTACATACTGTGTCGTATGCATTTTATATCGCTGTACATATTATGTCGTATGCATTTTATATCGCTGTACATACTATGTCGTATGCATTTTCTATCGCTGTACGTACTATTTCGTATGCATTTTACATCGCTCTATTGGTTAAATTTTCCAGTGTAGTATTAACTATATCGTGAGTATTTTATACCGCTGCACTGACAATATTGCATGCACTATAAATTTTTTACTGACTATGTTGAATGAATTTTACACGTCTTCATTTACTATCTTGTTTAATTTTGCATTACTTTGTAGACTATATTCAACTTATACTATATTGTATGCATTTTACATTGCTTGACTTATTTCTAGTATGCATTTTACATTTTTTTGGTTGACTGGATTGTAAGATAATAAATTGAAAATTATTTTTAGAGACCTGTAAGAAAATAATTTTCGATTCGTTATTGATTATTCAAGAGACCTAATTGAAGATTTTGGACGCTGTTTAGTTGAGAAAATATTATTTTTAATTGATTTAAAAATATGAGATAAAAAATTTTAGCATTTGTAACAATGAAAATATAAATTATTACTTATAATCTTCCAAGTGAGGGATTATTTTCTGCTTCTACAAATAACAGTAGCCGAGGCGACGAAAAACCTTATAGGTAAAGCTAGTCTGAATTTAAATGTCGCCAAAAAATTAAATTAAGTGTTGTCTTCGTGGATGAATTGTACAATAATAATTGTCGGTAATATTTTGAGGATCCTCTTTATTGTTTAAATTTCTACAAATATCCTAAGCTTCATTAATTTTTCATGCAACATTTTTGTGTATTTTTATTTGTCCAATTTTTATTCATGCGTAATTTGTTTTGTAAAATGTTACTTCTAAAAATCGCATGTAGAATTACAAATTGAACGAAAAAAAAGTTCCCTGAGTCGAAAAAAAAACATTCGATTTAAACTGCATTTAAACGTGTAGAAGTATACAGAGAGAGGAATAAAATGTTTACCAATTTTCATAGGGTATATTTTGAGTGACCTTTCAGTCGGCCATTTATATATTGAATTTAAATAAGTTCCGTTCACATAAAAATTTATTAGAGGCAATTTTCTATATTTCCGCAATAAATCGATGGTAGAAAATATGTTTCACACAGACGCAAAAAAACCATGTTCGTATATATAAATTAATTTAAGGCCTGTTGTTAAATAAATGTATCATTTACATATGATAAAGACAAGTATCTTTCTTAACTTTCTGACGATGATATATCGACAGCATAAAATATATCTATAGTTATATGCTAATTAGGGGGGTTGAAATTAGATAATATTATGAACTGGAAATAATGTTCAACAGTTTGGCACTGACTGATCGACTCAGGGCGCAGTCTGACGCTGGCGCAATGTTTTCTAGCTGAAATTTTGTTTCCGTTTTCAAGTATATTCGGCAGCAAGAACATCAAACAACACTGAAGATCAAATGTCATGCATGTCCTTGGCTATTTAAATCTGAGATTTCTTGTTATGATATTCTGCTGTTAATGGGGCATTACACTCGCTTGGGATTTATGGCAAACAACTGTAATTGGTAAATGTCTGTAATTGCTAAGACTCTACCCAGTAATTGAAATTCTATCGAAGACTCAAGAAGTCTAAAGAACCAAGAAGTCTTGATTGAGAGTCCGAATGAAACCTTAATTAAAACAACACAACAGGCTGCACAAACAACAAACAGTAATCGAGCTGCAGCAAATTGTTTGGGATTCTGCATAATGTGAAGAAATAAATTTAATTTGTTGGAACTGTATATGAATTTGAAAAATATTAGATTGTTACGTTGACAGTTTGGTTCACATTAATTAAATTTAAAAATCTTGTGTGTACTAATTTTACAGTTTATAATCATTCAAATATTACTAAATTTCTGAAATTGTATTTCCAATTTTTTTCTAAAATATTTAAATTACTTAGCCGATATCTTATCTGATTGTTTATTTGCAGGTTATTCCGTTGAAAATTTGGGCGCAGAGCATACAATAAATTAGTTTTTTAATTTCTAAATAAGTTGGATAACAGAACTACTATATTTATTTTTCATAATGACACCACTCCTGGTATAATACTAACAGCGTAAATGAAAATAGCGTTAAATTTTGCGATTTTACCGAACTCTTCGTATCATATCTGTAGATTTAGAAGTCAATTTGGCCGCATCGAATAACTGTTTCTTTTATGATAAATTATATTATGTTATATTATAT
>NW_025940300.1:0-561 GCF_000764305.2 Hyalella azteca
CGTTGTCAGCCATGTGTCCGAGGTTGCGCTCAAGACATTGAGCTCATTATATGAAGCTCTACCTGAGGATCGGGTTACGTGACTAAGGTAGTGAGGGATAAGTAAGACACATATTTTCCAGATAACGTATCTTGTATACGGGTGATAATACAAAGTTACGATACAAAGGAATAAGCTACGATTGAGACACTCCCTTAAAGGAATAAGCTACGATTGAGACACAGTCTCTCTCTTCTAACGAAAGAAGGGAGAGACTGACTGTGCAGGGTCCCCCCACTACATAACAGATCGGCGGTCAGACTTCAATCCCTGCGGGAAGGATCACTTTCCGTGGCAGGGCCAAGGCTGTTTAACGTCCTACTAAAGGATCTAAGAGAAGGGGAGTTCACCCTGAAGACCTTCAAGAGACAACTGGACGTTTTCCTGGGCACAATCCCAGATCGACCTCCCCTGCAACACTACCAGCGGCTAGAAGCAAGCAACAGCATCGTGCATCAGGTGGCCCAAATGAGGGCGGATGAACGATAACCAGAGGCGGCGATCCATCGTGGCCTGGGACTG
>NW_025940301.1:0-1587 GCF_000764305.2 Hyalella azteca
CGTAACCTAACCCCCATTTAGCCCCCAACCCTCACTTCCAACGTCAACCTAACCCCCATTTAGCCCCAACCCTCACTTCTAACGTCACCTACCCCCGTTTTGACCCCAACCCCTCTCTCCCAACGTCACTTAACCACCATTTGGACCCCTCTTAGGCCCCAACCTCTTACACCCCAACCCTCACTTCCGACGTCACCTAACCCCCATTTAGACCCCAACCCTTTACTTCCAACATCACCTAACCCCCGTTTATACCCCAACCCCTCTCTCCCAACCTCACCTAACCCCGTTTAGACCCCAACCCTCACTTCCAACGTCACCTAACCCCCTTATACACCCACATGTCCCCTCACTTCTTATGGAAGTCAGGGAAGAAGTTGAAGTTGCCGAACAAAATGTCCCTGGCGTCGGTGACATGGCGGGGGGTGGTGGGCAGGTCCAGGTGGTGGTAGTAGCGGTCAACCGCGAAGTGCAGGTCCCTTACAAGCTCCTCCTCGGTCTCCAGTAGCTCCGCGATGGTCGCGCTGACAAAGGTAGCGGTTAATAATTAGGGTAAAAAGTTAATAATGAGGGTAAAAATTAGTGTAAAGTGTTAATAATGATGCGTAAGTAGCGGTCAACCGCAGAGTGCAAGTCCCGTACTAGCTCCTCTTCGGTCTCCAGTAGCTCCGCGATGGTCGCGCTGACAAGAATAGCGGTTAATAATTAGGGTTAAAAGTAATGGAAATGGGTAATAATGATGGTAACAAACATCGCGGTTAATAATTAGGGTTAAAAGTAATGGAAATGGGTAATAATGATGGTAACAAACATCGGGGTTAATAATTAGGGTTAAAAGTAATGGAAATGGGTAATAATAATGGGTAACAAACATCGCGGTTAATAATTAGGGTTAAAAGTAATAGAAATGGGTAATAAAGATGGGTAACAAACATCGCGGTTAATAATTAGGGTAAAAATTAGTGTAAAGTGTTAATAATGATGCGTAAATCTTACTCACGTTATAAGCACCCAAAATTTCCATATCCTAACAAATGAGAATTTTTCATCAAATTCTTATCCAGTAGCTTCGCGATGGTCGCGCTGACAAGAGTAGTGGTTAATAATTAGGGTAAAAATTAATAGAAATTGTTAATTATGATGGGCAAATCTCAGTCGTGTCATAAGCACCCAAAATTTTTACACCCTAACAAAATTTGGGTGTGCCCAGGATTCGGACGAAGGTTCGTTATGATGGCTTAACTTTATTTAGGGTCTGCTCGGCCACCCATGAAAATCAGATTCTGGTCAGAAACTTCTTTAAGACTTTGCTCAGAGACTTTTAAGACAAACTGCTCAGAGGTGCACTTCGAGTCCGGCCGTAGCGGACATTAGCGGCTGATTTACGCGCTCCCCGAGTCCTGGGCGGCACCTGATGCAGAGTTGGGGCAGCCGCTAAATTAATGTATGGTACCTCACCTTCGTTTAGCGCGGGCTTCGTCCTCGGCGCTGCTCCGTTTTTTCTTCGGTCGAAAATTTCGAATTTCGGCGAGCATGGCCGAGCGGAGGGCGTCGCCCCCCGTGGGGGGCATCGCCTCCCCCTCCTCT
>NW_025940302.1:0-462 GCF_000764305.2 Hyalella azteca
TATAATCATTGAAGATAAGCAGAGATAAGACCAGGGACTGCGACAACGTCTCATTCTTCCGAGATTCGTTTTTTGAGAAGACCTTTTGATAATAAGAACTTGATAAGTGTTATTAATTACTACAATCATTCAATTCAAAACTAGTTAAAATCTCAGTCGACACTGACAGAAATGGGTGTGTCAACATGACTCACTTAAATGAATCAAAAAATGAATCAACTGCATCCAAAATAATAATTTGGATGCGCAAAATAATAATTCCATCTTTAAAAAAGTTAATGTGATGTACAAATCAAATTAAAATAATAACTAAACTAAAATAATGACAAATATAGTGAATGGAAGTGAAATGTTATATCAGTGTGAGCTTAGTACACGCCTGTTACAAGTCCTTTAAGTCCTAAGTCTAGTCTAAGTCCTTAGTCCTTAAGTCCTAAGTCTAAGTTTAAGTCCAAGTCCTAA
>NW_025940303.1:0-304 GCF_000764305.2 Hyalella azteca
GGGTGATGTCTTTCAATATGCACCGGAAAGAGGCCGGTTCGCCTTTGATGTACCTACAGTTGACATCTCCTGAAAGATAAACCCTTTTTTTCTGTTTGTTTCTGATTACCAACAGGAAATCTGCTATAGGCTCTCCATTTTTGATCTTTTCAAAATTAGAAAGTGTACTTTCCTTAAAATCTGGATGGAGTACATCATCGAGAGCCAATTCTTTGATTTCAGACCGCGAATATCCTAGAATTTCGAGAAAAGCATTGTTGACAAACAAAAATTCGCCGCTCAGGGATAGCATGAGTATCACATC
>NW_025940304.1:0-5140 GCF_000764305.2 Hyalella azteca
AAATTTTTGTCAGGTTTGATTCTCTTTTAATTGGTGGCTTGGGTTTATGGTTGCGTTTAAGTGCCAGCTTCACTCTACACGAGATGGGAATTTGAAATAATTTGGTAAATGGCTAACTAGAAAAAATATTTCTGTTTTATATTCTAAATCAGTAGATATTATTTCACTTGACATTTTTAAACAAGCAGCCTCTGCAGATCACATCTACTTCCTACCCTATCATCGCCTTGCGTGTATCACATCAACAGTCAATATGATACACGCAATGCAAACAACACCAACCATGCGTACAACAACAACATCATCTTAATGGCAACGCGCATCACAACTATGCATCGAACCCGTCATCATAAAGTCTAAAACATCACATTATCACGAATAATCATATTATCTCCTTCACTCCCTAGCTGCCACGTTATTTTGCCGTCTACTTCACCCCCGGAACATTATATTGTCATCGCCTTTACTTATCGCAACATTATCTTGCCACCTTCTGCACTCCATGTACCATTATCTTCACTCTCCGCAACATTAATTTGCACTCTCCTTCGCTCCCAGCCATATCATCTTGCACTCTACTTCGCTCTAGCCATATTATCTTGCACTCTCCTTCGCTCCCAGCCATATCATCTTGCACTCTACTTCGCTCTAGCCATATTATCTTGCACTCTCCTTCGCTCCCAGCCATATTATCTTGCACTCTTTTTCGCTCCCAGTCATATCATCTTGCACTCTCCGCCACTCCCAGCCATATTATCTTGCACTCAGCCATATTATCTTGCACTCACCTTCGCTCCTAGCCACGTAATCTTGCACTCTCCTCCACTCCCAGCAAACTGATGCCGTCACCTTCTCTCCCAGCAATATTATCTTCACTCCCGGCAACATTTTTCGCCATGAGTCGAATGGATGCGCTAAAAAGCACTTCACTGCGTGCATCTCTGAGCAACAAAAGCGGCTCCAGTGGCCAGGCTGGAGCACAAAACTCGTGCCCATTCTTGGCGCTGCAGAGAAATAAGTAGCAAGTTGTTTGCAGGAAATTCCATAATAATTTTGGGCTGGCAAATTGCTTCATTATCTTCTATAGTCGCCCAAACGCAGGCTCGCGAAATGAGCTTGGGCTCTGCCAACGCTGAACTGCCGTCTTTAGTTTTTGTCTGAACGTACCCGTTCCATGAATGCATCTTCTGATGGGGTAAANTGGAAACTCATTAAAGAATCTATTCAATTTCAACTGCATCGATTTTTTTCTATTCTCAAGCAAACTGAAGCGCTCGTCCACAGAGTACTAACTGAAGCAAACATCCATAAAGGAAATTGAATAAAAGCAAACTGAAGCGCTCGTCCACAGAGTACTAACTGAAGCAAACATCCATGAAGGAAATTGAATAATAGAGTTACAAAAGGCTAGTGGCATGGCAATTTGCAAGCAATAGAATTCTCAATTATTATGTACAATTGATTTTTCTGGGGATTTTTTTATGATTTTGCTACCTATAGAGTTTTTCAGATAGAATGGATATTATTAATCATCCCTGTTCCTGAGCGTAGGTCGTAAAGGCTTAGTGATTACCGAAATATTTTTTCTAAAATTGCATCCTTCCAGATTAATGAAGTGAGTTTATCGCTTAGAAAAGGATTTGGAATAGGTAGGAAAAACGTTTTCTTTACGTAATATATATTCCCACTTATCAATATACATGTTATAAAATTTGGCTATTTATGGTATTACTTTATGAATGTTTTTATTGCTTTGTCGTTATATGAAGAACAAATTTCAGCCCCGAATTGACGTGAACTACGCACGCAGCTCGGGGGCGAATACCGCGGCTGTTCAATTATGACCCCCGAGACCAAGCGTGGCCTGGGGCGGCATATAACCTGTGAGGCCCAAACCACGAAGTAATAAGTCTTGGCTTGGCAGCGTCGAAAATTCCCATCAAGTTTGAACACAAAAAAAAAAACTAATGAGATTAGTTAATAAAGAGAAGAAAGAGTGAAAAAGTTAGTAATGCTTCCACTGAGAAGTTTGCTTGATCAAATTGAAGCATGAGCGAGGCCAAGTTCTGCGTAGAAATAAGTGGCTGTGATGCGCCAGAGATAATCTCCGTCATTATTTATAATGATTATTAATAACCTTGTTTATTTTCTTGTTTCACTTTATGAAAGGAATACTATCTGCACACAAGAAAGAAACATATAGTTTTCTTGCAACCTTTTTCAGTTAATGAAAGGAAAATTATTAAAGCAGAAACATATAGTTTTCTTGCAGCTTTGACTCAGCTGCTTTTGCCGTTATTCAAGTCAGACATAAATAACGGTTAATAATAATACTGATAATAATATGAATAATGCTAGTATTACTGTTAATATTAATATTTTATTAATTCAAATTAATGGTAATAATAATAATAGTTCCTAAATAGTTTCTACTCTATGAAAATTCAGACCTACAGAATTGAAACTCGTGTATTGCAGTAAAGTTGCACACTTTACTGCTAGAATTTTTGTAATATAATCATCGAAAGGAGGTAAGTGCACTTTATTCACATTGGATTGCTTCCCCATTTTTGTTTTATTCACGATTCGTTCTCGAAAAAAAATTACACCCATGAACAGTCTTTAAACAACTAGCATGAAAAGACGCACTCAGTCTTGCAAGTCTTTCTGATAACAAATTCTCACTGCCAGCAAAAATAGTTGTCTACAAATTACACGTGCAGGAGTGAACTGATGAGTTTACACTAAAGACTGGAACTTGGCAGCAGATAGAAGTGACCTGCAGTTCATTTTGTTGATCGTGGATAAAAGGTTGACATAGCGACAGAAATTGACGTCCAACGCCTTCGTAGTGGAAATTAAAGTATTGATTAAAGCAATTTCTCGGTCTTAATTAAACTACTGCAGTTTCCGGGAGCGATAATTCGAATTTATTGTACGAGGAGAGTCAGGAAATGAACAGAGACACTCCTTTTGCTCTCTGGCTTGAAATTTATACGACTTGATTGAAAAATATATAGCTATCTCTGCTGAAAATTGCTTGCTTTTTCCAGGTTGAATTAATTTAGTCACTCTTTAATTCTTTAAGGAAATTTATCAACACCAGTATTTTATCAATTTATGTTCATACATCTTTACAGACAATCTATTATGAGTATAATTGGGACACTTTGTGGGTGTGTTTGAAGCCTTGTGCCTTCATTATATAGGGGCTTATCGAGATCCTTGTTTATTGTGCTCTGGTATACATATTTTTTGTTCAAATAAATAAATATCAAAATTTGCATTCAAAATTTGAACTGTAGTTGACTGGTAATTCAACGTTCATACGATTGCCTTATTTACGGCATTACGATTTTTTCACCTTAAGTAACATCATTTAAGTTTGAAAATTTTTGAAAATGGATTCGGTGTGAGGGGATTTGTAATAAAGGGGGTTATGTTCACAAGAAAGTCAAATTTCATATGTTCTGTATGTATAGAAATACTATATATACTGGTCACTATGAGTACATATTTAAACAAGAAAATTCTGCCGTCTAATGCTAATATACTGTAGATGTAATATCTATTGCATATGCCATAAATAATTCGTGAATTCAAACATATAAGAAACTGATAAATTTCTAGCATAAATTTAAATGAAAATATTGAGCGAAATGATTCGCCCGTTCTAAATGCATTTGAGGCGTGATCTTACCTTCAATTTGACTGTAAATCTGCATCGCTATGAATTAGAATTTCATTTTTCACCGGGGCGTGAGAACATCATTCATCCGTGGGGAATTAGAACGTCGTTAATGCAGGCTGAATTTGAACTCAATGAGTGATAACGTAATTATTAACATGAGAAGCTGTTATTTTATACGACATCCAAACCGGTTTCAACCTTACCGCGTCCGAACCTTAGCTTCAACGGTTTCAAATTCAAATTTTCATATGTGTCTGAATTTTTATTTTTAGTGTTGTTCACACTATCATCTTTGGTCAAGCCATTGTCTTAAATCGAGAACATCTTCTGACAATTCATTATCTTTACCTTTTGTCGCATCATCATCATCCGGCGAGCCACTACGTCTGGCAATTTATTATCATCCATCGAGCTAAAATATTTTTAATATCATATACGTCGTCCAAACCTTTAATTTTCATCACACTAGAAGCTTAATTCCTAAGTCATGCAAAACCTTAATTTCCATTAAACATTTACCTTAATCTCTTATTGCGTCCGATACCTTAATTTCCTTCACACTAAGACCTTCATTTCCTACTTCGTTAAAAATCGTCACAACTCACACCGTTCACAGCTTAATCTTCTACCATTCGTGGATGTTGAAACTCCAAGAACTCCATAGTCCATTTCTTTTTATAGCGTTCCCGGGCTTATGAACCGCGTTCCAGTCTCCCATTCCTACGCCATTCAAAGACGACCTCAGATTAAAATACGCGTACATTTCCTTATCTCAGGGACCTCTGCAGTCAACAAAGGGGTTTTCAGACAATTTAAGATTATTTTTATGCTAAAGAATTATGAAAATAAGGTCTGTGCGCTGGCAATACAATCTGATGGAAGCCTGTGTGTGCAACGAGTTGTAAAGAAGCGCTTTATGGATTTCTTTGAGGTTCATTCATAATTAATCTATATTGAGCCGATATTGTTTAATATAGATCCTATCAGTTTGGAAGAGTGCTTATCGAGACCGATCTTATTGAGCATTTTGATTGAATATTTCGTAGAACAATATTAATTGAAACACCAAAGAATTATTCCATGCATCGAGCATAATTTGAGTGATTTCATTCCATTTCCGATAACATTAAGAAAACATTGCTTTCAGAGCCAAGCAGACAAGATGATGGAATACGAGTAGAATTATTCAGTTCATGATTTCTTGCAAAAGCTTTCATCTGACTACGACCTCGACAGACGTTAAGGCCTAAAAAATGTTGATCTTTTTTTTTTGTCTGGCTACCGACGGCTTCTGTACAAAAAGTACGCAGAATAAAAGCTGAATGATGGAGATGGATATTCTCAAGGTCAGAGGGAAGAGACAAAGCTTGCGTTCAGAGACAGCGAGGGCGTGGCCGCTGCCCTCGGACTGGAGGTGCGGTACGAAGGGAGATGGAAGAGAGAGGGGTG
>NW_025940304.1:6007-6641 GCF_000764305.2 Hyalella azteca
CTCCAAGATTCTACCTCAGCACCTCCACCTCCAAGATTCTACCTCAGCACCTCCACCTCCAAGATTCTACCTCAGCACCTCCACCCCCAAGATTCTACCTCAGCACCTCCACCTCCAAGATTCTACCTCAGCACCTCCCCCTCCAAGATTCTACCTCAGCACATCCACCCCCAAGATTCTACCTCAGCACCTCCACCTCCAAGATTCTACCTCGGCACCTCCACCTCCAAGATTCTACCTCAGCACCTCCACCCCCAAGATTCAACCTCAGCACCTCCACCTCCAAGATTCTACCTCAGCACCTCCACCTCCAAGATGCCTCAGCACCTCCTCCTCCAAGATTCTACCTCAGCACCTCCCCCTCCAAGATTCTACCTCAGCACCTTCACCCCCAAGATTCTACCTCAGCACCTCCACCTCCAAGATTCTGACTCGGCACCTGAACCTCCAAGATGCCTCAGCACCTCCACCTTCAAGATTCTACCTCAGCACCTCCACCTCCAAGATTCTGCCTCTGCACCTCTACCTCCAAGATTCTACCTCAGCACCACCCCCCTCCAAGATGCCTCAGCACCTCCACCTCCAAGATTCTACCTCAGCACCTCCACCTCCAAGATTCTACCTCAGCACCTCC
>NW_025940305.1:0-755 GCF_000764305.2 Hyalella azteca
TTGCGGGTTCGAAACCTGGGCGAGGGGGGGGCGAACTTTTCGTGTTAGCACTATAGAAGAGGTAATTCAGGTGTTACATCAGCGTCATCGTGGACGATAACAAAAATAAAACCTAGGTTCCTGTTGCCTGCAGGGATCTTAATGGAACAATAAAACTCATAAGTGCCCTCATCATTTTAGGATTGAAGGATACTGTTAATATAAAAAATAAAGAGACGTAACTTGAGATAAATCGCCATTGGCCCCTCTTTGTGCCAATTAAGTGGGGCATGCGCAAACATGCGACATAACTGTATCAAACGATGCTTTTGTATACTGAAGTCCATTTCCTCAACATTCACGAATGTTAGCCCTGTAAATATGAGATTGGACTTTTCTATTGCACATTAAGCTATGCCTCGTCTTCACCGACGAGTCAGTCTGTTGTGAACCTGCCTTTAATAAACTTGCTTTCTCTGCCCTGATCTATGCTTGTACCGCGAATGTTATACCTACGGGATTTAATCACAGCGTAGTAATCAAGAATTTTACAGATGCATTTACTGACTTGTATTGTTGTGACCAATGTAGGCTCCGTAGAGCTGTGCATATTATATATACATATATATGTATATATCACACTATAACGTCTGCTCACATTGCCCCAGTAGGGGAGTCCCATGGACATCGGGGAACCGTCAGTCCAGCGCCATTGCCCCTGCACCGCCGCATCTGAGCCGCCGATCCAAAATCCAATGGGTCTGTAACCTGTAGGG
>NW_025940306.1:0-16804 GCF_000764305.2 Hyalella azteca
CCAGCAAACGTGTTGCTAGAGTGGCTGGCGAGTGACTGACTATCGGTGCTGAAGGCACAGTAGAGAACCGCAAGTGTGATGTCACTGAAGGTGGCACACACAATCAATGAACAGCTGAGGATGTCGGTCAATACCGGACATCTCCGGGGGGCGGCGAAGGACTGACGTCCTCGTCAGTCAATGCAGGAAGAAGATTACGTTAATTCTTACTTCAAGTTATGAATATTGAATTCGTACATCATTAATTCAAGAGTAACTATATTCGTTGAGTAACTGAGTAAATACAACAAAAACAGGAACTGATAAAAGATAGGTACCAACGGGCACAACGCAAAACTCGATAAGCAAAACTCGTAAATCTATTGGGTATCCTAAGAATTATCCTACGGGAAATATATAAGTTTTCTTTCTTGCATTTCTTTTCAGCAATCGGTCTTCATGATGCTCGCCAACAGAAAAAAGGCATTAGAATTTTCTTCCGATTAGATTACAACATACACAATTTAAATCATTAACAAAACCCAACTGTTAAGTGGATCTTGTGAGTTTTTCGAACTGTTCAATTATTTACGTTAATTTGGCTCTTACAATGGCCATCGTTAAAATTATTGAAAGTTGACATTAATAGTGAATTAATAGTGGCTTCCATTAATAGTGAATTTGTCACTTCTCTAAGTTCCTGTACATCTCTGTCAACGGCAAGGCCAAAGAGACCGTGGAGAATTTCTCCACCTATATCAAAGAGGCCCCCACGGGTACGGCTTACAGAAGATGAGACATTTAACAATCGGTACCAGTGATTTACTAAGTCGACGGAAGCTTCGCTGACATTAGCTAAGATCAAGTACGAGTATTCCCCTTTTTGCACTGTAGCATGGCACTGTAAATATGAAGCATGGCACTGTAAATATGAAGCATGGCACCGTATATATGAAGCATGGCACTGTAAATATGAAGCAAGGCACTGCAAATATGAAGCATGGCGCTGTAAATATGAAGCAAGGCACTGTAAATATGAAGCATGGCGCTGTAAATATGAAGCAAGGCACTGTAAATATGAAGCATGGCACTGTAAATATGAAGCAAGGCACTGTAAATATGAAGCATGGCGCTGTAAATATGAAGCATGGCTCTGTAAATATGAAGCAAGGCACTGTAAATATGAAGCAAGGCACTGTAAATATTAAGCAAGGCACTGTAAATATGAAGCAAGGCCAGGATCCACACTAGCCTTAAGCTCACAAGTTAACATCGCCATCGAGGCGGAAGATGTACCCAATTGAACAATACCTCACTAACGATAAGGCGGATACTCTTCAATTGGGTAGTCCGCCAGGAATATGTCCCTACCAAAAGTTTCTAAGAACCTATATCTGTTGAAGCACACATAATTTTTTCGTTTGTGTGGTGGTTGCCTTAGGAGGAAGTCGAGTATATTGTTTGTATTTATCATCTTATTAATGTCAGCCTCTCTTTTAAACCTAGCCCTTTCCGGTAAGGTAAAGCTCTGAAGTCCTGGTTTAACTGGGCTTCCGATATTCCAGGTTGTAGATCTCTCATGCGCTTCGAGTACACCGCCACTGGTGTCATTGGGAGAATCGTAAAATCTTCATGGAATTCAGGTCTTGCCATCGGTGACGGTACAACATTGTCACCGTACAATTCTAAGTACGCGTTCATCTGAAATACAAAATGGATTTGTAAAAATTACAGATGTAGATGAAATTACAATTACGATATATATTATATAGCACACTTCTACTTATCCTATCGATTTGAAATATTGCACACTGCATAAACACAAAATAAATGTAAAATAAATTTTTTCTAATATTAAAATATTTAATAAATAATTTAATTTAATTAAATAATTTAATAAATAAATAACCTACAAATGTTATTATTTAAAAATATTTTTCCACTCACTATTCCGTCATCGGCGTTTTCTTCTGCCATATTTACGTTTGCTTCTGCCATTCTGCAAGTACCTAGTGGCTTGCAGACTCCAAACCTGCACAGCCAAGGCAGATGAGTAGGGCGAACTAACTTGTCGATCAATGGTGATTCATTATTAGGTGACTCAAATCACCAATTAGGGCATTTAGGTGATTTAAAATAGGAAGTCGGTATAGGAAAGATCGAAAAAATCACGGCAACCGAACCGATTCCGATTTTAGTCGTATTTTTTTCACACTCATTGTTTTACACTCATTTTACACTCATACATTGCTTTACTATTACACTCATTGTTTCGTTATGTATTACGTTCAATTGAAACGAAAATCAAAATCAATATCAAGACATCAAGCGCAAGAAATGTAAACATAACCAATGTTGAGGAGAGTTTACTCTTGCAAAAGTAATAAACGCAGATATATCTTCTGTTTATAAGGGAACGAATCATGAACACTGTGCGAAATAAAAAAATTTCGTGTGGGCGAAATTACATTATGAACACCGAGCATAACGGAATAATTTCATCTGGGCAAAAACCAAATGCATCAGTGAAAATAGTACATACATCAAAAGTGTCGATTCCTACTAAGGAACTTTAAAATGATATTGAAAATAAGTAATTATAAACAAATAATGATGTAGCTACTATATCTCAATATCAAGTAGTGCAGATAAAAAAGCTATTTTATATAAAATCAACAATTAACCCATCCCGCAAAAAAATCATGTTCAAAAAGCGCTTTAATATAGGAATCTGGATGGAGGTAATAGATGACTCTCACCGCTTTTGTTGAGAAAAGGCTGACGTCCCAACGCTACGTGCAGGCGGTTCTGACTTGAGCAGACGCTATGCGGAAGGGGTCAGTTGAGACGCGCACAGAAGAGCGATGTCGATGGAACTTTTGCCTGACTGCAATGAAGTGGCTCGCAGACTCCAAACCTGCACAGCCAAGGCAGATGAGTACAGCGAACTAACTTGTCGATCAATGGAGATTCATCATTAGGCTACTCAAATCATAAATTAGGGCATTTAGCTTATTTATACATTTTTTTTCATTCAAATCATTAAATAAATAAAGAGTGCAGATTTTTAGTAGGGATTTCTAAAAAAATTTTGAAAATTATAACGATATGTATTAACACTTCCTGTCAACCCTAACGCCACTGAGCTCTTGAGGGAAAGTCGGACTGAGATAAAATCAAATCGGACAGCCTACGAAATACTTTCGTGTGGGCAAAAACCAAATGTATCAGTGAAAATAGTACATGTACATCAACAGTGCCGATTCCTACTAAGGAACTTTAAAATGATATTGAAAATAAGTCATTATAAACAAATAATGATGTAGCTACTATATCTCAATATCAAGTTGTGCAGATGAAAAAGCTATTTTATATAAAATCAACAATTAACCCATCCCGCAAAAAATCATGTTTAAAAAGCGCTTTAATATAGGAAACTGTCTGTTAACTCAGCCACATTTTCTTATACATATCGAACTGCCGTGTATTGTGGCAAATATGCAAAAACTCCAACGCCATACTACGTTCAGGGAATTTTACCAATCGTGATGAGATTGGTTGAAAAAATGGAAAGTTATTCCAGCTTGAAAGGAATAAACGTCAACATGGACCGACTATATACAAATATAGAACTCTGTGCATGGTTTCTAAAGAAAAATATCACAGTTCTTGGTCACTGTTACGGGTCAACTAGTTACGGGTCATTGAGAGGAGACTTCCCTGATAACTTTAGTGAAATGACAATTCTGTTGACCTATCTGCACTCCGAACTCTATGAAATTGGCAATGACTAAATGATTTTCAGTCTAAGAACTGGCTGTCAGACGGTTAGATTCCATCATCTCGATGCGACGAATGAAGATGCACCTAATTTATTGGTCTTAGAAAGTAAGCCATAATTTTTCGTTAAAGACGAACACATTCTTACATATTGTAACAAATAATTTTCAACCTTAATGCAATATAAAAAAAATCTTCTACGATGTTATCAAATCACACAAGTAAAATTACTTACATAGGAATGGTTAAAAAACGGAACCTTAACTATGACACAACTTGCAGCAAACTATCTTCGCGATATCAGATCTGTAATGAGACTTCGACGAAATAAGACCTAGCTTTTATACGTTGCTTACGAACCCCGCTTGCTCGCGGGCGCTAACCAATAGGCGTTGAGCATGAATTTCTGACGCAATGTTGCTGGAACATTGAGAGTACAGTGCACATGTAAAGTTTCGACTCCAGTCTCTTTCCTCAAGGAATCTTTGGACTTCAGAAAACGCTCGTTACTCTCGTTTATCGACGATAATTTTACAGTATTTAGTAAGATTATAGAAAGATTAAATTTCAGATACTAATGAAAGTTCATCCGTATGAAGTTAGGAGAAGAATCTTCATTACGTGAAGTGTTGTATTGGGTAACGTGTTCTACGGAACAAGATAGTTCGCCGTTGCGCGACTGTACAAATCCTATTGCCGCACGAGAGTCACTGCTGTTGCTCATGATGAAAGCTAATCTTCCAACGGTGCGATCTGAAGCGGTTGAGAAAAAAGGGGGTTGCAAAGCGAAAATGTGGCTTCACAACGACAACCTAGTCGGCATTGTGAACGAATTTGAGATCAGAAATCGATTTGTCATGTGTATGGGATGTATAATAGCTCGACTAAGCTGTTACATAGAAAAAAGGTGAAGAATCTACATACATACAGAAAGCTCGAAGTTGATACTGACTAAAGAACTTATATCGGGTGACAAGCAAGCGCGCTAGCTGTTCCTAAGACGGTCACGAGGCCTACAGAGAAGGACGTAGTCTGAACTGACACTTGAAACCTTGAACGAAAAACCAACGACTACGCTTCCAAACTGGGTAACCTTCCAACGTTTGAGACAAAGTTTAGAATGAAATTATTCGACGGACATTGCAAGAGGTGTTAACGAAACTTTATTTCATCTAACAAACTCTGGCTGGAGGCTAACATTCTCCTAAATGAACTACTCGTTTACCAATATAGAAGCTCAATATTCAAGAACGATGCTACAGCATCAACTAGAAAACAGCAGTTCTGTTAACGCTCATTTCCAGAAAGATGCGTGTTGAAATCTGGTATTATTTCGTACCAGTTATCACTGATCTCCGACATTGTCAGGGCAGTCAAGGCTGGGTGCACGATCAGATGAGGGGAGTACGCCATTAACTACTTACAAACTTGAGATTAGTTAGTGCGTAAATTTATCACAAGATTTTATTTAAACGCATTTTGAATCAATCTACATTAATGCCTGGTACAATAATGGCGGTCTATTTAGAATGGAAGGAACCTAAAATATACTTAACAAAAGGAAGGGCAGAAATCTTTTGCAGCCGAAGTTGTAGCGGACTCGAAAACCCGTAGCGATTAGGGTTGAAACATATGGGAGATGCAAAATTCAGAGCAAACGACTTGCTAAGTTGAACGAAAAACTAGCAATTAACTAGGAAAATTTATAAAATACTGTTAAGTAGAGAGAAATCGTCACGTACAGATGAATTCGGGAAGAAATCTTAATGACTTAATATCGCAGAAACTAAGCTTCAGATGAACTTTTTACATCAGGGCTAGAGAGCGAACCAATCAAGAAATTTGACGGCGCCGCCCAACCAATCAGCGGCAAGCATTTGTTTATCACGCCATCGAGCTAAAGAAGACGACAGACGTCGGATGCAGCGTTGGCAACTGGTTCATTTCCATACCAGATTCCATTTAATCTGGTATATTTCCATACAAGATTTCACAAATCTGGTATTTTCAGTGGGCGTCTGGTACGAATATTTCAGATCTGATATATTTGGCTAAATATAGTACTTTATGACTTACTGCAAATTTACTTCGTTAAAATCCACTTCTAGAAGTTTAACTTCCTTCCTCGTAGGCGTGGATTATATGGATTATCTTCAGAAAAGCACGTCTATATCTTTGAGCTATTTTTGGAACCGCGAGATTACCGCTGGATGAAGTAACTCCAATCTAATTGTTTCCAATCGTCAACATTTAATAACAAAAGTGCTAAGCTCGAAGTTGATCCTGACTAAAGAACTTATATCGGGTAACAAGCAAGCGCGCTGGCTGTTCCTAAGGCTGTCACGAGGCCTACGGAGAAGGATGTAGTCTGAACTGACACTTGACACTTTGAACGAAAAACCAACGACTACGCTTCCAACTGGGTAACCTTCCAACGTTTGAGACCAAGTTTAGAATGAAATTATTCGACGGACATTGAAAGAGGTGAAAACGAGACTTTTATTCATCTAAGAAACTCTGGAAATTCCGATTGTGGAGACAAATAGCGGGATGCATCACTTTCCTATTTAATGAAGAGAAGGTATGATTTAACGCTCATACAAATAAATATTTCCCATATGAAATTCATAAATTACTTACGGGTCGCTGATGAGAGGAGGCTTCCCTGATAACTTTAATGAAATTATAATTCCCTTGATCTATCTGCACTCCGAACTCTATGAAATTGGCAATGACTAAATGATTTACAGTCTTAAGAACTGGCTGTCTGCCGATTAGATTTCATCATCTCTTTGATGATTACATCATTAGAAGTTGCAGACCTTTCAAAATCAAGAAGAAACCTTGACCCCTTTATGTCAGTATTTTGTAATAATTTCGAGTACTGGTTCGAATATTAGTGACCAGAGTCAAAAGAAAGGCGTTTACAAACTATCTCAAGGGTCTGAAATGTTGTTACAAGTTGAGTCTACTTCAAATTAGTGGATATAAACCAATGATGTTCTATATCTGTGATACGCTGCACCAATGATACGCTGCGCCAATGATACGCTGCGCCAATGATACGCTGCGCCAATGATACGCTGCACCAATAATACTCTTATAGAAAGCTGCCATTCGTTTAACGCTAATTCTAAAAAAATATTTCAGCTGCCTGTCACAATTTCAAATAGAATTATCCAACTATCCAGCCGCCAACTATCAATCAGAGTTCCAAGTGAGGATTAGTCTAGTAAACACATGGCAATCCAAACCAAATAGCTGCCTGCCGGCGAGATTGCGTCATCCTAATATACTTTACACAAAATTACAGATTCTTCCCATTTTCTGCTGACAATAAATATACAGATAGCCTAGATACCGATAGTTAGAGAACATTTCTTACTGCGATATGAACGACTTTCTTAGCTATAGTATTGCATATATCCATGTTGAGCATAGAGGTAAGAAAATAACGACACTCACTGCTGTTTTTGATGCAGAAGGCTTGTCTAGCAACGCTGCGTTCTGAAACGGTTGCGAATGAAGGTGTTGTAAAGCAGGAGTGCCTTCACGACGTCAAATGCAAGTCAATAGGCCTAACTCAGATGTCTAAACATTTTAAACAATAATTCCGAGTCCAAACATTTTTTCGACTTCCTGCACTTTCTATCAACTACACCTTCTACAGTTTGAATGAAGTTTATCTAGTTTAATATACACTTCACTTAATTTACACTCGCTTAAGAGAATAACATTAACATCAACCTGCTCTGACAGTGTCCGATGTTGCAATGAGAATGTGAGGTACGAAGTACGAACTACGAAGCCACCGGCTTCCCTGCGTTACACCCGGGCTAGAGCGCGAACCAATAAAAAAATTCGACGGCGGCGCCGAATACGGACCAATAGCCGGCACCCATCTATTTATAACCGACCAATCAGAAAAAATCGAGCGCGCCACATGTTCGACAACCAATAGACAGCGTGCATTTATTCATCACGCGATCGAGCTAAAAAAGAAGCGTATAGTGAATATGGAAGGCCAAAGGAAAGAACTAACCACTCTGAACTAACTGAACCAGCGTCGGAAACTAGTATTATGTCATACGAGATGTCACAAATCTGGTATTATTTCGTACCACTTTTCGCTGATCTCCGACATTGTGTCAGGGCAGTCAAGGGCTGGGTGCACGATCAGATCAGGGGAGTACGCCTATCTTTATTGATTGGTACATCACATGGATATGGTTTAACTCACTTTATAGGTGCGCGTTATGCATCAAGTTATTTCAATTACTATTGATACTTGGACATCACATGTATATGGTTTAAATTATTCTCTAGATGCGCGTTATGTTCGAAGATATTATATTAAATAGTTACCAAATTGAGATTAGTTCTGGCGTAAATTTACCACAAGGTTTTATTTAAACGCATTTTGAATCAATCTACATTAATGCCTGGTAAAATATTTGCTGTCTATTTAGAATGGAAGGAACCTAAAATATACTTAACTAAAGGAAGGACAGAAATAATTTGCAGCCGAAGTTGTAGCGTGAGTCGAAAACCCGTAGCAATTAGGGTTAAACAAGAGCGAGAGAAATCAAGAAATTTAACGTTGCCGCCAATTCTGCAACCTATCACCGGCGCGTATTTCTTTGTAACGCACCAATCACATTCGAACGCATTTCCGGTTAGCCAACCAATCAGCGGCAAGCATTTGTTTCTCACGCGATCGAGCTAAAAAAGAAGAAAATAAATTGCCGCCAAATTCGTGGCTCTAATGTGGACGGAAAGCTTGACTAAGATGAAAATACTTGAACATAAGTGATCCGTAGTGAACAATTACTTACCAACAGTAAGTAAATTATCCTAAGCGACTTCAAATAAAAATCATTTCACTAAAGAAAGCAAGAAAAACCCATGAGAACTTAGCATATGAATATAAATACCATTTGAATCATATCCAGAATTTGCGATAGAATTGACAAACTTCACTGAACTTCATCAACTTCTTTGCAGGTCAATAGTAAATAAATTTTTTGACTCTTGAACTAGAAAATTTCCTACAATGAAACGGCTCAAAGCAGTGAGACGCTTCGCTCTAACGATTAACATATTAACTCGACAGTAACGTGAGGTGCTATTAAACAAACGCTACCAAATGCAGCAACAATTGACAACTGCAACTCCGTAGTCACTACTCACCACAGCGTAACCACTGCCTAACCAGTGGCCAGCGCTTGACAGCCTTATAACAGAGAGACGTTCTATCATCAACTTCGTTTCTATTAGGATTAAGATTACTTACATTCGTGTAATAACGTTTTACGCGTAGTACCGGATCGTGAAGAAGAACCAAATAAAGCTTTGACAATCAAAATGAAAAAAAAAACTGGACTCTATTGACTTTAACAGCAATTTAACCCAGACTAAAATGAGATTGCGGCATTGCGCACGAGTCACGACGACCAACTCGACGAAACGCGTTACAAACGAGAAAATACGATCGAGTTTACGAGAGACCTTCTGATGCTCTTTCCTTCATACAATTCCCGATTACTGTCGAGGTATTGTGCTTTGAGGCATTGAAGATCACTGTTTTAAGAAATGAGCTGTTCATATAAAGGGATAACTCATCGGAGTTACATTTGTAACTCGTCCAGAAGTTTGTACTTTGTAGTGCTCTGAGAGTGCAGCGTCCATGCGCCCGTTAGTCGCCAGCTAGCACGATCACCTCGCAAGACATCAAACGTACTCTTAATAATTGAGTCGGTAACGCTGATCAATCGATGACTTCCTTCTACGGAAGAAATTTTGAGCCTTTTGAGCTCACTTCTCCGTATTCACGTATACTTTGGATACTTTATCCGTTTAACTTTCCATTGAGGTGGGAATTTGCTATGAGGCCTGAGTCTGCAGAGCATACACATCAAGCTGAAATTTCTATTATTATAAAATGCAAAACTTGCGTCGTACAATTGCTATATGGGAAAGAATCTTCTATGGTATTCTCAAATTACACAAGTGAGATTACTTACATAGGACTTGTTGAAACACGTAACATTCACTATCACACAACTTTTGCCGGTATTATTGCAGATTAACTACATCCAAAAAAAGGGTGTTTTTTTTAATTATATGTTTTTTGGGGTGTAGATTACGAATCTGAAATCCATTTTTGGCGGTCGGCATCGGAAAACCGATTTTTTAAAAAAAAAAAAACACCCTTTTTTTTGGATGTAGTTAATCTGCAATAATACCACTTTTGCCTAGCTACCTTCGCGATGTCAGATCTTGAACTGAGACTTCGACGAAATAATTAATAATACCTAGCTTTTATACGTTGTGTACCAGCCCCGCTCGCCGGCCGGAGTTGACCAATAGGCGTCGAGCATAAATGTCTGACGCAATCTTGCTGGAACATTGCCAGTAAAGTGCACACATGAAAAGTTTCGATTCGTCTCTTTACTCACGGAATCTTTGGACTTCAGAAAACGCTCGTTAATCGACGATAATTTAACCGTAGTTAGTAAGATTAGAGAAGAGAAAGATTAAATTTCAGATACTAATGAGTGTTTATAGTTTATCCAAATGAACTTAGGAGCATAATCTGCAGTACGTGAAGTGTTGTATCGGGTAACGTTTTCTACGGAACAAGATAGTTCTCCGCTGCGCAACTGTACAGATCATCTTGCCGCTATGCGTCCAAGCCGCTCCAATGAACGTCTAGCTATCAGCCGGCTCATTATCGGGTTCCTGGAGTACAAATAAAAAAAATTCAGCTGTAGTAAGACGAAATGAATATAACGACTCTAGATTAAAATTATTATTTTTTAAGAAACATTGGGTACCTAAGTAAGTTAGTTAGAAGTTGTACCTAACTCATACTTTGCTGCATGGAGACGGAGAATGCATATAAGTACCTTACCAAAAAATAGTCGGTAAATAGTCAGTAAAAACCTATTGATTCTTCAAGTTTAATTCACTAAATAGATAATTTAATAATACTTTCATGGCAATATAAATCGCTTATGATACTCATTCAAGGTCTAGATGATTTATCATTGATAATGGCTCCTTAAAATGTGAGAATGAACACAATGTAGTCAAAGCACCGATGGCCAAAGGTGAAC
Source organism: Hyalella azteca (assembly GCF_000764305.2). Lineage (NCBI taxonomy): Eukaryota > Metazoa > Arthropoda > Malacostraca > Amphipoda > Hyalellidae > Hyalella > Hyalella azteca. The sequence goes on from NW_025940306.1 coordinate 10,878, forward strand.
GAGGTGTATTCTTTGTAATCTAATAATAAGTGGCGACAAATGTCAATTTCAAAACGGTAAAAGATCAATAAATCGAGACAAACGTTCGTGCGTCCACCTCAAGGGTCTCGGATGGTATATAGTCTGATTCTTCCATGACATTTCAAATGTACATTTCCTTACTCTTGCTTTTGCGCAGCCGATAGCCCTAACTGTGTATGGATGGCACGATACTACCGTTAAAATTTGCGCTACAAAGAAATAAGTGAATAGGCTACCGGAGTTTGCAGACCTTTCAAGATCAAGAAGAAACCTTGACACCTTTATGTCAGTATTTTGTAATAATTTCGTGTATTGGTTCGAATATCAGTGACCTGAATCAAAAGAAAGGTGTTCATAAACTGTCTCATGGGTCTGAAATGTTGTTACAAGTTGAGTCTATTTAGCATTAGTGGGATATAAACCGTTCAGATCGATGCACTAAATTTGGTTATGATAATAAATATCGTTCTGAGGTTAACGCTTCGATCCAGAGAGACAATGACTTAGTCGGCAGACCAGTAGAAGTTTCATGTAGGGCACATATAGTATACGCTTGCACTTGATTGCGCGACAGCGAACTTAAACTTTTTTCGCAGATCACAGGGTACGCGTTAGTACCCAATCTCGTTGAAATATTTTCCTCATAATGCTTGTCAAGTCCATCTTGAAATAATCGTTCATAATCGTGTAGTTTACCTTTCAAAAGTTCGATTTTTTGCGAAAAATCTTCTCTTTAAGTAAATAATAGAATGAAAACTCCATTTGTGCTCTGCTGACTTTATTGGTAACATTATTTCACAATTTGTGTTATTTTTCTCATAAAATCTTACTTAATTCACCTCGGAATCGCATTCATGCAAAGGCAGTGAAAAGACCAAATCGAAAATTTAACGTCTTTCTTGTTCAGTCAATGACGGTCGCACTAACAATATATTTCTCATATGAACAATCTTCAACTTCTAAAAATATCACTTAGCAAACCTGAATGCTAAGTTCTGGCAACCTTTCGCTTAAAATCGTCAAATCTGAACCGATGTAATTTGAAAACAAAGCGTATTTTTGATAACAAAACCCTTACTGCTTGCAACTGCAAGCAAAATGTATAGTACAGTGCGCAGTTCGCATTCATGACGCACTTAACTGGAATACTTGTGCCTATAAGAATAAGCATTTATATTCTGCGGACTAGTTAGCCTTATAGTACATTAAGTATTTTCTACTGCAATTGTTTTTTAAACTTTCTGGTTATCGAATAGCACTTGGAAGTTTTGTACAGCCGCCTTGTACCATACGGTACCTGCCGCGTATCATCATTACTCTACATTAATCGCACCTAGTTGCATTTGACCCTAATTATTGCGCTAATAAGTTAGGCATTAGGAATGCATGATGCCTAAATTTAACTGTGGCAAATCGCTTATATATTTGGCGTTTAGAATAGAACCCCATAGAATTAATACCCATGACGATATAACATAAAAACGACTTAATTTTATCCCATATGAGTTGACTTTACTAATATCTCACACAAAATACTGAAGGAAAAAGAGGGCCCTGAGCAGTAAGCTCGAGGCCCGTGAAACGGGAATTTAATTTTCAAGCTTTGAAATCGTCAACTGATCTCTAAATTCCTGGATTGACAACCAAAAATATGACGGAATATGCGATAGTAATTGAAATCAAATGAGTTTCTGAGAAATGGGATCTCACCTGGGTCTTATCCTTTCAAGTTTGTTTATGTGCTTGAAATTGACCGTATTGCATTTAATATATTAATTTACAGAGACTTAACGAGGTAATTTACCTTCTTAAGATTATTTGTAAGAAAGTCGACTCGTGTCATGCTTAATATTCGAACGAACTCAGAAACTTCCAACGCTGAGCTTCATTCGGGTAAATCCGATCTATACAAGAGTGTCGTGTGTCTAAAACGATACTAGTACGTCTATCTAGTAGAACGTGATCATTCATGACAAGAAAAGCCTGAAACTACCTCATTTGTCTCGTAGATTCGGGTGAGAATGGCCACTGTTCCGGTCGCAAACTTTAGCATTAAGTTTAACTGAATATATGACTATATGTAACTAAGTGATTCAGTTTGCATATATAGTCCTAGGCAATTGATTCTTGGGTTCAGGTGTTAGTCAGAAGCAGCACTCTACACCTTGAACATGTGATTGGGTGAAATTCATACAGTCTCGCCTAATTTCCAGCAGCAACCTGTTCACGTATTAGGGAAACTTTTACCTTCATCCTGGTTCAAACATCGCCACGTAAATTCAATCATGCATTTTCTGAGCTGCTACGATCTAGCGTCATCGGTTTCCTACCTAATGTCTGTCGCCCTGCCTGACGTCTGTCGCCCTGCGTGACGTCTGTCGCCGAAGAAGAGCGATGTCGATGAAGAAGAGCGATGTCGATGGAACTTTTGCCTGACTGCAATGAAGTGGCTTGCAGACTTCAAACCTGCACAGCCAAGGCAGATGAGTACAGCGAACTAACTTGTCGATCAATGGTGATTCATTTTACCCGAAATTCTGTATGAAAAATTGCCCAATTTAATTCAATGAAAGTAACCAAAATTTGTAAAAGAACAACTGAACAAGGGCGCTAGTACAAATACACTGAAGACGGAAATTTTTTTCCTTACTCGTTTCCTGCCTACAATAATTTTGCGGCATTCAAGATAAAATTTTGAGAGCTAATCCCAGTCACATATTACATAAAGGTAAGAGAAGGTGTCATTTAGCAAACTTCTGGAACTAATTGAACTGCTCCGATTGTCGGCATCGTAGTTTCCTCCTGCACGACACGATAGCAGATGTGTTCCACGTGTTACGGAGGTGAGCGGTGGTCGATGTTTACACGCCCTCTCATTTCATGTTTATGCTATGGCGAGCAATGAGCTGATAGACGATGAGAAAATAGCTGTTTGAACAGATATACTGTGAGACAGTAAGCAGCGATGAAGATCATGATATTAACATAACATAGTGATGTCGGCGCTGAAGTGTGGGCCTGATGTGGCCTGTCGCCGATTCTTTTCCTTTTCGTGCCTTGTTCATAGATCTAAACTCGTGTCATTTGACCGGATCTTTTCAGGACTGACGATTGTTTGAAATAGCTACTAGAGTACTAGACTTCCACCGGGTTCGATATAGTGCTAGGGATTTTAAGTCTGAACATATATTTTTCCACAGCTTTATCTAGTCCATTCGGACTAGATGCGTATTTCAGAGAATTTCAGAGACTTACACTTAATAACGTGAAACGATTCAGAGATACCAACAGTCCTTGCACTTGGTCACGCTGTGTCTGTGACAGCTCGAGTGCCCGAGACCACCAGTCCATGCACAACCTAAACTTCCTTACATTACCATGTTTTATCAACATCATAACAATGGCCAATGCAATTGCAACGGCTCGATTGTTGCGCACTCAGCTGCTGAGAAGCAGCAGCTCCCTTCAACATGTTTTAATAAACACCAGGTGAGGAAATGTACGCGACGCAGCGACTGCTTCATGGAAGTTTTATTGCAACATTCGTTAGTTGGCTAGAAGCCGCGTCTTTAAAGTCGAAGAACATTCTTCATTCTTCTTGAGTTGGAGTTAAGTAAATTATGTTAAGGAGTTCCATATTATGAGTTTATTTCGCAATTATTCTCTCAATTTATTCACACAAACATTTCACCATGAATAAATTGAGAGAATACATAATTTAAAAAATTTAATTTTTTTATTTAAAGAAGATTGAAAAATAAATTTGTCTGCTAATAATCTTATAATCGATATTCAACACACTTCTACCCGTCCAATCGATCAGAAATTTGCACACTTGCGTAAAGTCGAAGGCAATGCAATAATTAATTGACAGAATGAATAATTTTTAAATGTCAAAATTTTTTTAACATAAAAATAGTAATCGATTCTTTTTTTATATATAAAAATAAAATAAGAAATTCATTGTACATGTGTAACATCGGAGACACTGGACTCATTAGAAGTTTTGTTTTTAAAAGGTAATTTTTAAGCGTAACTATTTATTTATATGGAGGATATGAGAATATTTTACCTCACTTACGCTCATACAAAAGTACAAACACTTACTTCACCAGCAAACACTTCAGCACTCGGCACACTGTTCCCTAGGATTTGTTGCAGTTGAATATGCATTGAATTATGGCTTTACTAGGGTTTCATGCATAGTTTTACTCGGGTCTTATAAAAATAGCTCTCCTGGGACCTTGTATTATAGCTTTTTGGGGGTCTTATATGTACGTATATCAAGGACTACTACACACAGGACATGCACGCTTTGGTTTCAGTGCTTGCTAGCGAAGGCGAGTGCTTTCGCGTCGTTCCCCGGTGACTCATCGTGTCGATTTCGCGTAGTGATCTGAGCTAAAATAATGTCAATATTCTCGACCATTTGCCATTCTATTTTGTATCTCAGCATAATCCTTGGAAGTCATGATACTGTTAAGCAATCAATAAACGGCTGAATCTAGTTGAATCAATGTCAAAGTTTTGATCTGAAAAGTTTTGAATGAATGTTCCGGTGTTGAAGTGAATTATTGTCACTATGCCGAACAAGTGTGGAATTGTAAATTGTACTGGAAACTACGACGATTCGACCAAGTGTAGAATATTCAAACTGCCTAAGGATAATCCAGAAAGGCAGACGTGGCTCGCTGTGATTCCTCCTCGCCAAGACCTCAATGTTTCGCAAGTCAAATCTTTTTTCGTTTGCGAGAAGCATTGGCCTGAGAATCCTCCACTGAAGAAACTGCCAGGCGGAACAACAAGACCAGCAGTTGCACCAAGCATTTTTGATGTACCTGCTTCGTGCCTACCGACCCCAAGACCCCCTCCTCGCCCAGCGAAACAAGAACACAGACAGCTTGAGATTTTCATGGACAGAGACAGGATCACATCTTTTTGTGACTTTGTGCCAGACAAGAAAATCCAGAAAAAATATGAGAACGTAGTGATCACTAGATCGTCATCCAGGTGTGCATATCTCTTCATGGCGTCTGACTTTCATGAATGTACAATGACAGTGGTTGTGGAAAACAAATCAACCTTGTGTTCTCCCCTAGTGTGTTCTGCCTACAAGAGTGGTGTCCGCGTGCCTCTGGGGACAATTTTGAACCCTAATAATGGTCTGAATTCCTATTCTCAGTTTGATGCTGTTGTACATACTTGTCTTAACTACAAAGTCCCCCTAGACGAGGTGTTGAGGAAAGTAGTGACTGAACTTCAGGCCCAAGAGACTGTTGACAAGAAGAAGGCAAAAAAATTGGATTTCATCACCAATAATCTGAAGCTACTAGCAGACAAACAATTTACTGTCAAAGACTACTGCTTTGCTGTGGAATCTTTTCCACACTGCAATTACGAAGCTCTTCGTGAGTACTTAGTTTTGCCAAGCAAAAGAAAAGTACAAGCAGTCATCTCAACAGTGAACGTGAAGGACATTATATCAAAGACGTTTGCAAAGATTCAAAAGCCTCAACAGAAGAATGTNAGATGTGTATAAGAGACAGGTTTCAAGGTGCCATTTATCGCAGTTATCATTTTTTCGATCTCGTTTATTCAGTCTTTGCGTTCAAGGAAAAACACAGATGATCGACCGACGTTCTCGCTCTTGACTAATGCCGTTCATTTCCCTGCGAACGCCGGGGGAGAAGCGGTGGTTTGCAACGGGAAACTGCCGGTCGTCGGAGAAACGGGAGCTGAAACCAAACTAAAACGGACAGTCTTTAGCACCCCGTCGTCGGAGAAACGGGAGCTAGAATCCAACTAAAACGGGCAGTCTTTAGCACTGTAGACGGGAAACTGCCGGTCGTCGGAGAAACGGGAGCTGAAACCAACTAAAACGGACAGTCTTTAGCACTGTAAAGGGA
>NW_025940307.1:0-935 GCF_000764305.2 Hyalella azteca
GGAAGTCTAGTAGCTACTTGAAACTATCGTCAGTCATGAAAAGATCCGGTCAAATGAAACGATATTAGATCTTCTGTGAACAAGGCACGAAAAGGAAAAGAATCGGCGACAGGCCACATCAGGCCTACACTTCAGCGCCGAGATCACTATGTTATGTTATAGATTATAGAATCCTGTACGTGCAGGTTTCGACGCCGAAATATAAGCAAACAATGATCATGTCTCGAGATTCATTCTTCCTTTAAAATTAGGCGTGACCAAGCTCCCGAACTAAGTTGACTTACTTTAGGAGTGGAACAGGTTCTGCCTTCTTATGCTACTCCGCTTGGCAGAGCCCGTCATGTGAAGATTGGACTCAATATAAGAAGTACAGTAAGACTAAGAACATCTGTATTTCATTGACCGAAACATCTGCGGCCTCTGACAATGAGGCCGAGACAGAGCTCGGACGTTATCTGGTTGGTGATATGCATGGTGCTTTCGTGGCACACCGTGCTCCTTCAGACTCGCATGGAGACATTAAGACTAAAATGCTCAGATGGTACGAGGAATCGAAATCCCGCCGGGAAGCTGGCAGTAGAGCTATGTTTGGCCAGGCTTCGAAGCGTGGAGATGAATCAGTCCGCCTGTATGCTACTCGACTTGAGAAACTGTTTCGTCTTGCTTACCCAAAGAAGCAGGTAGACAAGAGCCAAACTTTGCAGGAAAAGTTTTTGAGCTCCATCCCGCGTAGGTTTCGTAAGCAGATCAAGAGTTCCATAAGCTTAGCTAAAGTAGTTGAAGGAACTGAACTGAAATGGACTCAGATTGTCAAGCTCGTTGGAGGGCTTAGTAGTATAGTATAGTATCTTCGGCATTAAATAAATAGGCCTGGATAGGCCTGTCGCCGATTCTTGTACTTTTCTTGACTAGACTGGCCTTACGGACGGTAGATT
>NW_025940308.1:0-449 GCF_000764305.2 Hyalella azteca
ATTATTAACAGCGCGTATTAACTATTATTATTAATATTATTAACAGCGCGTATTAACTATTATTATTAATATTATTAACAGCGCGTATTATTAAAAAAACAAGTCTTTTTTAACCGCAGAAATTCAGGGCGCTTGTGACCTTCGCCAAGCGATTGACAAATGAATATAAATTATTTACTATTTTTTATTTTGTAAGAATATATCTCAACATATCTTGAACTTTTTATATTATTTAAATTATCTAAAACACTTCTTTTACTTAAGTTTTTAATAGTTTTCAAGTTGTATGAGTTTTGATTTGATTCATCTAGACTGAATGTGTGAAATGAGAAACGAAATGTAGAGGAATGACATGAATGATGAATGATGAATAAAGTGATGAATGACATAATGAATGACATGATGAATGATATAATGAATGACATAATGAATGACCTATTGAATGACAT
>NW_025940309.1:0-19446 GCF_000764305.2 Hyalella azteca
ATGCAGTCCATCAGATAGCAGATATATTCATGCAGAACTCGAGTTCGTTTGATCACAGAAGAGGTTTACTCCTCATTACGCCCCGGCACTGAACAGAGCTCGTTGTCGCAGTCCCTTTGTTCCACGTCTGCATGAAACAGCGTTGCGTTATTTTCCTCATTCTGAGAATTTCTGACACGGCCGCTCATCGAAGTGGCTGCTAATTACTGATAGCGAGCTTCTTCAATTTATTTCATATATTTTTATAGACGAAGTGTTCAAGCATAAGAGGAAAAGTTCATTAATTGTGCATGTCCATGCATTTTATAAGGATGTGACTTACGGTATTTCAGAGAGAATTTACAATGAAATTCTGCATCATCGGTTTCAGTATTCTCTTTGTGTCTTGCTAGTGATTGTAAATCATGTTAAATATATTGAACACCACGATCTCTGCAAAATCTTATAGTTTTAAATTTTTCAACTTTAGGTACTTCTTGTATAATTTTAGTGAAATGTTGGGCGAATATGGTTGCGAAAATTCTTCAACGCTCCGTTAATTGTTATATATTTCTCTCCACAACACCCCAACTTCGTGAATTGCTAGTTATCATAAAGCCACAATCTTCAATCAAAACGGGGAAGAACGTTAGTGCAACACTTTCATTTGCAGTCAGCAATTCCGAATGCATGACTCGAGAATAAGAATATATTAATGTGTACAGCAAAGATCGTATTTTCAAATGACAATAAAACTATGCAAGAGGGTATTTCTATTGTGAAAATTTCCCAGTTTAAGATTGATCAAAAATGTTATCTCACTGACTTCACGCTGTTAGTGATGTCATTTTTCTCCCTTCAAAGCTCTTGGATTTGGGAGAAAATGTGCCCAGTCATCGATCAGAACCGGGCTGTGTCTATCAGAACTGCGCAGCTCTGCGTTGTCCAGCGAACTCCAAGTAAGTTGGTCTTTACCTTCCGAATTTGTTCAGGTGCTGAGGTCAATTTCTGGCAAGCAGTGAATATTTTTGGCATTTGTAAGAACTAGCTTCTCAATTTGAATTTCATGATCGGATTTTTTCGTAGTAGAATTGGCAAAATGTAAAATTTGAAACTGTGAGAAAATGTATCATCTATCAAAATATTGGCTTCTCTCTAGCGATTATTTTCTTAGAACTTAAAGTTTCATAACGCGATGTTTGACAAAGAATAGTCTACTAGGAAAATTGATTGAAATTCCTATGTTTTCGTATTAAAAAATATACGTTGCACACAGAATAAACTGGAGTAATTATCCGCCAAACGAGCCAAAAAATGCCCACTCGCCCCTGATTCCTATAATTAATTGAAATTTCTTTTTGATTGTAACAGGGACTCGATGAATGTAACGAATTTACTGTATTCATGTGAAACGCTTTCCTTCTGATCTTGAACTTCATTCAATGTTTTCATTTAATGCTTGTACGACTGCATGGGTAGAAATTTACCTACACTCGGTACGACTGTAACGTCGTAAAATTATTCAGTCTGTTGAGGGTTAAAAAAGGAGCGAGAAACTAATTAAGTCCGTGTTCAAAGAACTCTTTTGCTTGGTGTTTGCGATCCATTCTAAAATTTTAGCGCCGAATTATACACAACTAAAAAAAAACTTTATGTGGAATAGTTTAGTGGGACATATTTTTCATTACAATGAAGAATTATTACCCGTTGTTAAAATTTATTCGTTGTAAAAAATTTGAAAGACGAGATATATGTCCACTTGGTCGTAGCGCCGACTGAAACTAAAGGCGACATATCTGGACAGTTGGACGAATGAGCTTCACCCATAAGCGAAATACGTAATATCTCCAAAAAACTGATAGTATCTGGTATAATTAACATCTGAATGAAAATAATATCCCCAGGTATACTGCAAATATCGTTTGTTTGAAACATTTTATTATAACTCGTTCGTAAAAATTTGCACGTGCCAATAATCAGCATCACGTCAGGTGCAGGTGCCTCACGATCTTCTTGTTAAACAGTTGCTTAAAGAATAGCATTTGTTGTATGCTCCTCCTTTCCTTTTTCATATGTTTCGATTGGACATTTTCTGAAGAAAATCGACCACGTGTTTTTGAAATTTCCTTGTTTGCACACAACGAATCATGGTTTCTGCTTGAATTCACTGGTTTTAGTTGGCTGAAGATAAGGCAGTTTTTTTTTCGAGATAGTTTGTGTGCACCCTGGCATGCAGTTTAGGACATCGTGTCCCTGCATGTCGTGTAGGACTGCGTGCGTGCCCCGGCATGCACTGAAGAACTACGTGTCTCGGCATGTAGTGTAGGACATCGTGCCCCTGCATGTCGTGTAGGACTGCGTGCGTACTCCGACAGCCAGTGTCGGACTGCTATGTACGCCCCAGAATGCAGGATAGGACTGCGTGCCTCATTGAATGTCATGTGGAAGTCAGGACATGCAAGTACGGGCAGTGTAGGACTGCTGGGCACGACTTAGCGTTGCTGCAGCGTAGGACTCTTACTTACGACTTTGTCTAATGTATGACAATAATGCACGACCTCGAACGCATGAATCAAGCGCACGAACTGTCATGTGCATGGCTTTTGGCTTTTATCGAACAATGTTCTTGCTGATTTCTTCAGTGCACCCTAACGGAAAATATTTAGTACGTTCTTTTAAAAAAATTAAACTTCGGAGAACTGAACTACAGTATCGGTTCATTCTCAGTATCTCGCTGACTTTCTTTTTGAATCTTATGAGGAATATTCTCTAATAGACTAAAAAGTTTTGACCAAGAACACTGTCATAATCAAATCAATTGTATTTTCGGTCCCTATATATAGGAGAGGGAGTAGTGATGTGTCGCTCTAGTTTGCTTTGACGTATTCTGCTTGAGTGAAACAATTTAACTGGACTCCAGTAAACGATTCTATAGAACAAGAAATACGTCAATACGTTCAGCTAACTCTCACCGCTAACATAGCAAGCAATTATGTAAGATTGATTAGTTTCAAAAGCCTAATCAGTTCCATTTTGTTTAGTTCAGTTAATATTTCAACGAAGCATTGTAATTTGCAAACGAAATTATTAAGTGAACCCGCGACCATATTAAAATCAACAGGCAATATTATATTACCAGAGTTATGACTACGAGGAATTACCGACTATCAAACAAATAGTTATGTTCTGGAGCTGCATTACAGTGTCATACGCACGACAGGACATATGTGGCGCGTTTCGCACGTAGGGTTCGTGAGCTCGATTGTACATATAAGGCGTATTAAAAAATATAATGCAAGAATAATTAAAACTGCCAGTATGCACTAATAAACATCCAAAATAACTCATGAAGCACTACCGAACAAGCAGATAACTATTTCATTCGATATCTCAACGGGTTTGCCAGCCATAGTGCCGAAAAAATAAGGTTTTATGGGGCAGATGAAAATCACTACTACATCCCAGTTGAGCACGTCGAGCACTGAAGGGTGAGACGCAATTTCTTTCTTAGTTGCTGCCGAGCCAATCTAAGACATGTTCTGAACGTGTCTGACAGAGCAGTAGCTCCGCCATATTTAAAGGGAGATTTTCACATGAGATTCTTTGAAAGGCGACTTATACGTACAGCTAGACGCTAAAGGGCCGATCTCATTATCAGATGCTCAGTTTATTTAGGGAAATCTTTATTTGCATCAAATATATTAGTCTTTGTGAGCATCTTGTGTGCTAGTAATTGTGCACAGCACAGATTGATGCACACAGTTGCTAGTGATCAATAGTTTTTCGTACAATAAAGTATAAATTTACACGTTGTATTAACTGTCAGTAATAAGTTAAATTTCATTTCATATTAACAATTAAAACAATTAAAAATATAACGATTAAAAATAAAACGTCGTGATCAGCATGCGACGCTCTTTCTTATTTTATTTTACAACATGTAGCGTTGCAATGAGTATTGATGAGTATTGAGTTTTGATGATGAATTTTTTTAATCACCTTGACTAGTCTAGGCCACTAAATGAGTTTTATTAGCAATAAGTCGGTCAATTTATTTGTGTGATCAATTCTGAGATGCAACGACCACCTCAAGGCATTTCCCCTTGCGTATAATATCAACACATGCAATTTGTTTTGTCAACAGCTGCGAAGGATCTCCTGGCGATGAAACGTGCGAGTGTAAACTTGGTTGGTCAGGCCACGACTGCTCCACCAAAACTGTGCCCACGAGCTTTTCAGCGAACAGTTTCCTTCAGATTGCTCTCCTCTTCCAGCTGCCCGAACAAACCTCGTCCATAACTTTACGGTGCGTCCCAACACGCGCTCCTCCATCGACCCCAAGGCTGAAATAGTGAAGGCAAAGACAACAATTTTGGTTCGTGGTCTTATTAGGCCGTCATCGGAAAGTTATAAAATCATGAGAGTTGACATCAAATATAAAGACTGGACCAAACGAAGGTTCTAGTATTTGGCAATAAAAAAGTATTTATAGCAATATGAAATTAGCACCACTACTAAAGAGTTTGTTGGCAGCAGTACATGTCAAGATTATACGTATTGCGCCGCACCAGCGATTTATGAGCGATGAATACTCGGAGAAAAGTGAGTCGAATAATCATTGACGTTTAGGAAATGAAATTCACTCGATCTTCACCTCATTTATATTACTAGTGAATTCTGTAAATGAATCCATAACGCTGTTATTCATTAGTGATGTAGGCATTAAACGCCTTCAAAACGCCAATGACAGACTCAAAGCTTATAAACTATCGGAAAAAAGCGTCTGCATTGAAGATTAAGCTGTATCAAATTTGTCGACAATCCTCCAAACGTCCATGACTTTTATGGTCTAATTTTGAAATGTCTAAAACTTTGTATTTTAGCCGCATCTATCAACGACTGACGTTAAATGAAAAATGATTCGAACTTTTACCCTAAAAGGTTTAATCTCATCTAGTCTTTAGTCGGTTGCATTCCGAAGTGTTTAAACTCTCATTTGTTCGCTATCGACTCCCCAAGCGCCAATTTATCATTATGGCCTCGTTTTCTCGTATCTTTGCCGTTGATTATTTTTGCCAAAGCGAATTACGCTAGTCATTTTCTACAGCCACTGCCAACAGTACCAAATACCTGTCCAGTCAACTAATCCAAATAAATTTTTCCATCAGTACAACTTTTTATAACGTATCATTAATTGATATATAGGGACCTTTTAATTAATCATCAACGTGTATGGAGCTGAGGCTTGAAGTTGCTTCTGGTCGATCGTTTACGTACGCGAGGAATAAAACTAATGCGAGAACTGGTTCAAAGTAACAGAAGATTTTGCAGCAGCTACATAGTTTACAGCAAATTTCGAACATGCATTTCCTGCTAAAACTCACAATGCATTTTTCAATTCAAACTATACACATGTAAGAGGCTATAAATTATTTTTTCGATGATTGTCATTAAGCCGATGAAGCCTCTCCTGAAATTTTCCTTTGAATTTTGAAATTATCCGGTAAGAGTTTAACGAGTTACGTCTCTGGCTCAACGCTACACGATGCCTGATCCAAATTGAATGTTGAAACATTCTATTTTGCACTATAGGCTGCGCACCCGGCAGAGCAACAGCTTGGTGGTGGCGCTGAGGTCTGTTGGAGGTCTGGAACATCTGGTGCTGGCACTGCGACCCAGGACTCCCTCGGTTAAAGTTATATCGCTAGAAGGAATCCGACAAAACTCAGACGAACATGTCTCCAGAGTCTGGCTCGCAGACTCCACCAAAACGTCTTTAGAATTGTTCATCGCTTTGAATAAAGCAGAGGTTCGTTCACTTGTTCGAAAATCAGGACATACCATTTTGTAAAATAAATCTTGTTTGCATCACCTTACATCGAATTTATTTTTTGTCTTAATGTAGTTTAGCTTATCAATCAATTTACCAAATGAAATATATATTCAAGAAATAAATGCTTCCTAATGTTTTATGATACTACAAATATTTACACAGATAGAAGAGCACCTCGGGCTGAGCATTTTGGGGTCTGGGATGAGTAGAGCAGGTACTCTAGACTGCGGCAGGTCTTGTGAATGTTGCTGCAGTCCCCGCACGGTCTTGTCTGAAGGATACTCAATAACTCAGACTCCGACTGCCACCTTTGTCGGTCCGATCCTGAGCCTAGACTCCAATTGCAAATGCATAAGTAATTCGACGGTCAGTGAAGTGAACCCAACATTGGACGATCAGATTGGCGGAACATCAGGTTTATCTCCCAGGCTTGCAGGGGAGCAATCCTTGAACGATCAAAGGCAAGAAGGGGCAGCGACCCGAGCGCCTTATGCTCACGCTATGAGGAACAAGCGCGTCAACGGAAAACTTGTTGATTGCAATGAAAATACCTGCCTTAATGGAGGCAGGTGCCTGCCTTCAGCTCCTGGATACAAGTGAGTTCATATTAACAATAAAATCCTGCTTGCTTAGAGCAGATATAGAAGGTAAATTTTTTAAGAACGTCAAATCCTCGAGTTTAATGTGTTTTATATATAAATTTCTTAGTATAAAGCAGCAATTATCGAGACTAATGAAAATTGTATACTCCTTTTAATTTTTTATTATTTGCCACTTGATATAAAAGATATATCATTCATGACCAGCAGCACCCTGCTTTTAATAATTTGGAATATTAACGTAAATTAAATGCGATTTTCTATTTGGTTATTTTCCCGCGAGTTGGCAGGTGCGTCTGCCCGAGCCACACGATTGGGCCTCGTTGCAAAATCCTGACTCGGCACTTTGCCGGGAGCGATGCGAGAGGCTCTGGGTCATGGCTTTGGCTTCAACCTTTAAACCCTTGCTCAAAACTTCAGCTACGCTTATTTTTACTCACCGACTCAAAGAATGGAACCGTACTCTCCAGTGTTGAGAAGCACGGAAATAGGAGAGTGGGTCTGGTACTTCAACTAACAGAAGGAAAGCTGCTTTTTCGTTTGTCCCTCAACTCGGCCGCTGTTGACGTGAGCGTCAATACTTCTCTAGCAGACCTACGATGGCATCGTGTGGACATTTTCTGGCGAAATAAAGTACGTGTTTTCGATTAATTCAAGTTTTCATTTCTAATCATTCTTTTATTAGCGTTTGCAACCAGTTTTACTGGTTATAATTGCTCTAACTGTATTCATATCAATACCACCATTGTAATTGCAGAACCAATTTGAAGACAGAACCATTTTTTCGAACAATCTTGAAAACAGCAACTATATACCGTATTTTTCTCGTTCCATCTTCAAAGCAACAATCATTATGAGGCACGCTCTGAATTCCAAAAAAGCGCTAGTAAAAGTTTTGTAATCTGGAAATTACGCTGTGCACTGCTATTCCCACTGAAAGCTTAGCAAATGAACTCTCTCCGTGAATCACATTCAAAATTTTTTTATAGTAGTAATTAATCATTTCAATTATCGTTTTTCAACGCGTAATATTTCGTGATTGATGGAAATGTTTACACAAATTTTCTTTCCTAATACATTGAAATGGATTGATCATTTGATTTATATTAAGCTATCTATACTTTTGATACAATCAATAAATTGCACAATAAATCGGTACATAATCCCCAGACAGTTGAGATGATCATCGACAACTGCGTAGGACAGCCCACAGAAAATACAACAGAAGAAGACCGCGGTCCCGGCCTGGCCAAACAATTCTACTGCAGAAATGCTGTGCACGCGCAAGATTTGACTGGACAACTCAACACAAGAGGCGCGCCTTTGCAACTCGGAGCCATGGACGCAAGTTCCAGTGATGCATTGCACGAGAATAATGGTGAAAAACAATCCTACTTCAAAGGATGTCTCAGGAATATACGACTTAATGGAGAGGTAGGAAATTACACTGGAAGCTCATAGCTCAGTATAATTAAAAGATTTCACACTGTATAATATTACATCAATAAATCTATTAGAAGTTCTCAAATCATGAAAGCAAGTTTTCCGTACATTAAATGTTAATAAAATTACATATAAATTTAGAATTATTTACTTCGTGATTAATATCATTCATTCTGCATTCCTGATCGAAAATTTCCAGTACACTGAATAATGAACAAAAAAATTTGGGCGTTGAAGCAGGCAATCTTCATCAAATTAATAGATATATAATTAATCTTATATAATTTTGATCCATTACCCGGAACATTCAGAAGTCTAAGGTAAAATATCAAAGAGATACTCTAAATTAGTCTGCACTGTCCTGCAGAGCCAATATCAACAGATGTCGATTGTAATCATAAGTTTTTCAGCTCTAGCACCTCGCATAGAGAAATGAACCATCATTACTCTTTTGCGACCGATGCGCATTTTATTGTTTTGTGATTCCTACATGACTTCTATCCATCACAAAAATGTCTAGCGCAAAGCCTTAGATATGCTTAACATCGAGCTTGGTGCTCAAAACTCTGATGTTATTAATTTAGCACCAGCGTTCTGCATTTTAAGTTCATTCCTCATAAATTTATACTTTGTTGCTTCCATGTTAAGGATTATTTTTTTATTACTGGCGATTCGTGATTGATTCAAAAGCAACAAGTTGGAGTATAGGGCCAATACTTTCAAAAAAAGTTAAGAGATCGTAAGTTCATCCGCCAATCATTGACGGCCTTTCAAGCAAAATCAGCCAATCATAGACAAGAAAATAGAGCGAAAGGACATACGTTCACTTAACGAGTTTTGAAAGTAAGACCCAAGATACTATTCATAGATTAAAACGAATAGAGGTCGTACTGCCATTAAAAAATTCTCTTAACTCAAGCTCAAATTTTTTCAAGTTAACTCAAGCTCACATGCAAATATAGTTAACTCAAGCTCCCATGCAAATATAGTTAACTCAAGCTCACATGTAAATAAAGTTTACTCAAGCTAGCATGTAAATATACTTAACTCAAGCTCAACTTCCTACAAAGATCACATTGAAATGCAGCTACGTTCATCTGCCTCACAATCGGATCTCGATTTCAGTCACACTTTGGAACATAAATTTATTATATCTTGCATCACTTAATTAATGAAATAAAATTATAAACGAGTCTTAGTATACATATATCAACAAATACGCGATGCAGAATTATTAAGGGTTTTTAATTCGCCATGCATAAACGAATGCAAGATGGAAAACTGGCGATTTTTTTCTACAGTCATTTAATCTGTGCAGATTCTTACTAGAACTTTGCATATACAAGAAAATGCTACGACGAGCAACCAAGAATCTGGAGATCAAATTTTCGAGTCTACTTCAAAAATGTATGACTTCCCAACATAGAATTGCCCCTGAATCTTTCTAATGAGCTCAGCAAAAGTTTAGCTTATAAAATATGCAGTGCAACAATAATATTTTGTTATGCAATGGTATTTATGCATAACAATACATTGCATGAAATTCAGTTTTTATCCTCGTTCGAATTAATTTGAATTGAAGTCGACTCGAACTGGATGTAAATATATTAAGCAACAACTTTTTGGATAAATTGCGTTATAAATGATTACGGTAAAAAACAACCTTACATTATTTTAGGTAACAAGAAGCTCCACCTTTTTCCTTCTTTTTGCGGTTTGCTTTGCTGCTCCTGCACGCAGCAACTCACAACAGCTGCACGCAGATTATTCCTAATAAAACTGAGGAAATAACGAATTATTTTGCATCATTTCCTCGGGTACGAACAAATGTCGCTCGAAAATTGCACCAATTTTCCCCATTATTTGTGGCTCGGAAAGATTGAGGCCTCCGTCCTGCGCTCCGTAAATTCCTGGTAGTAAATGTTTGGTCCAAGTTTTACGTTATATATCTTCAGGAAATGTGTTTGTATTTAACTTTTAAGCATAACATGAAAATTATAATTTCTAATAGTGTATAGGAACTGATAAAGGCCGTAAAGTATATTGCATTAATTTAATATCTAGCAAGGAATTATTACCGATGTCTGGAAGCGTTTTCTTGGAAGTTGAACACAGCCATGTTCAACACGTCCAGCGATGCCACTACTCGCGCAGCGGAAAACAACCGCATAAATGCAATACAGTGCAGATAGCAGATATATTCATGCAGAACTCGAGTTCGTTTGATCACAGAAGAGGTTTACTCCTCATTACGCCCCGACACTGAACAGAGCTCGTTGTCGCAGTCCCTTTGTTCCACGTCTGCATGAAACAGCGTTGCGTTATTTTCCTCATTCTGAGAATTTCTGACACGGCCGCTCATCGAAGTGGCTGCTAATTACTGATAGCGAGCTTCTTCGATTTAGTTTCAGATTTTTCTATAGACGAAGTGTGCAAGCATAAGAGGAAAATTTCATTAATAGTACATGTCCATGGATTTTACCATGTTCTGACTTGCGGTATTTCAGAGAGAATGTACAATGAGATTCTGCATCATCTGTTTCAGCATTCTCTTTGTGTCTTGCTAGTGATTGTAAATCATGTTGAATATATTGAACACAACGATCTCTGCAAAATCTTATAGTTTTAAAATGTCCAACTTTACTTAGATACTTCTTGTATACTTATGTTGAAATGTTGGATGAATTTTGTTTCGAAAATTGTTTCACGCATCGTTAAATGTTTTAAATTTCTCTCTACAACACCCCAACTCCGTGAATTGTTAGCTATCGTAAAGCCACAATCTTCAATCATAACGGTGAAGAACGTTTGAGCAACCTTGTCAATTGCAACCTGCAATTCCGAATTCATGACTCGAGAATAAGAATATATCAATGTGTCCAGCAAAGATCGTATTTTCATATGAGAACAAAACTATGCAAGAGGATAATTCTATTCCGAAAATGTCCCCAGTTCAATATTGATCAAAAATGTTATCTCACTGACTTCACGCTGTAAGTGATGCCATTCTTCTCCCGTCAAAGCTCTTGGATTTGGGAGAAAATGTGCCCAGTCATCGATCAAAGCCTGGCTGTGTCTATCAGAACTGCGCAGCTCTGCGCTGCCCAGCGAACTCCAAGTAAGTTGGTCTTTACCTTCCGAATTTGTTCAGGTGCTGATGACAATTTCTGTCAAGCAGTGAATATTTTAGGTTTTTGTAAGAGCCAGCTTCTCAATTTGAATTTCACAGTCGGATTTTTTCGTAGTATAATTGGGCAAAATATAAAATTTGCAATTGTAAGAAAATTCATCACCTATCAAAATATTGGCTTCTCTCTAGCGATTATTTTCTCAGAACTTAACGTTTCATAACGCGATGTCTGATAGGAATAATCTGTTAGGAAAATTGATTGAAATTCCTATGTTTTCGTATTCAAAAATACACGTTGCACATAGAATAAACTGGAGTAATTATCCGCCAAACGAGCCAAAAAATGCCCACTCGCCCCTAATTACCATCATTAATTGAAATTTCTTTTTTATTGTAACAGGGACTCGATGAATGTAACGAATTTATTCATGTGAAACGCTTTCATTTTGATCTTGAATTTCTTTCAATGTTTTCATTTGATGCTTGTCGGACTGCATGGATACAAATGTACCTACACTCGATACGACTGTAACGTCGTAAAATTATTCAGTCTGTTGAGGGTTAAAAAAGAGCGAGAAACTAATTAAGTCCGTGTTCAAAGAACTCTTTTGCTTGGTGTTTGCGATCCATTCTAACATTTTAATGCCCGAATTTTACACAACTACAAAAAAAACGTTATGCGATAGTTTTGTGAGACATATTTTCAATTACAATGAATAATTATAACCCGTTGTTAAAATTTATTCATTGTAAACAAATTTGAAAGACGAGATATCTGTCTACGTGGTCGTTGCGCCGACTGAAACTAAAGGCAACATATCTGGACAGTTGGTCGAATGAGCCTCACCCATGAGCGAAATACGTAATATCTCCAAAAAAACTGGTAGTATGTTGTATAATTAATAACTGAATTAAAATAATATGCTCAGGTATACTGCAAATATCGTTTGTTTGAAACATATTATTATAGCTCGTTCGTAAAAATTTGTACGTGCCTATAATCAACATCACGTCATGTGGAGGGCCTTACACCTTTCATGTCAAATAGTGCTCCTCCTTTCCTTTTTCATATATTGCGATTTTACATTTCTGAAGAAAACCGACCACGTGTTTTTGGAATTTCCTTTTTTGCACCCAACTCATTATGGTTTCTATTAGAATTCACTGATTTTAATTAGCTGAAGATAGGGCAGTTTCTTAGAGGCAGTTTGTGTGCACCCCGGCATGCAGTGTAGGACATCGTGCCCCTGCATGTTGTGTAGGACTGCGTGCGTGCCCGACAGCCACTGCAGGACTGCTGTGTACGCCCCAGCTTGCAGAATATGACTGTGTGTCCCACTTAATGTCATGTGGAAGCCCGGGCATGCAAGTCCCGGCAGTGTAGGACTGTTACGTACAACCTTCCCTGCAGTGTAGAACTGTTACGTACGACTTTGTCTAATGTATGACAATAGTGCATGACATCTAGCGCATAATTCATGCGCACGAACTGCCATGTGCATGGCTTTTGACTTTTATCGAACAATGTTCTTGCTGATTTCTTCAGTGCACCCTTGCGGAAAATATTTAATGAGTTCCTTTAAAAAAATTCACATTCAGAGGACTGGACTACAGTATCGGTTCATTCTCAATATCTCGATGACTTTCTTTTCAATCCTGTGGGTAACAGTCTCAAGCAGGCTAAAAAGTTTTGATTAAGAACACTGTCATCATCAAATCAATTGTCTTTACCGTCCCTATGTATAGGAGAGTCAGTAGTGATGTATCGTTCTCGTTTGCTCTGACGTATTCTGCTTGAGTGAAACAATTTAATTGGACTCCAGTAAACGATTCTATAGAACACGAAATGCGTCAATACGTTCAGCTAACACTCACCGCTAACATAACAAGAAATTATATAAGATTGACTAGTTTCAAAAGCCAAATCAGTTTCATATAGTTCAGTTCAGTCAGTATTTCAACGAAGCCTTTTAATTTGCAAACGAAATTATGAAGTGAACCCGTGGCCATATTAACATTTAGAGGCTATTTTATATTATCAGAGTTAAAACTAAGCGGAATTGCCAACTATCAAACAGAATAGTTTTGCTCAGAAGCTGCATTACAGTGCCAAACGCCCGACTGGACAAATGTGGCGCGTTTCACGCGTAGAACTTGCTGAGCATTAGTTGTACCCTACATGACGGCATGTGGCACGACATGGTACTCGAGAGTCGTTTAACCTATTCTGAGCTTGTCCTTGCACCTACCCTACAAAACAGAGCGCAAGGAAAAATTGCTCCTCTAAGGTGTCAGATTTTTGCTCAGCCTAAGTTGTATCTTGAGTGATGGCATGAGGAAAAATATTGCAGCGCTTTGCTTTATTGTTTACTACAGCAATAAACAATTGAGTTTACTGTCGCTAAGACTGGCATTTAGCGCCAGTCTTAGCGATAGGGCACTAGGCGGAGGAATTTTTCATTTGAAAGAGACTGTTATTATAAAACAAAATATAAAAGCTTCGCTTTTACTAAGTATGCCATAATGTTACGCGATAAAGCCTCTAGAGCGCTACTAATTCTTCATGCCATACTTTATGCTTCTCACTGTGTTGGCGATGTGATGTCCCGCTGCCTGTTGAGGGTCGCTGTTATGTAATATTTTTGCATCGTCTTACCTCGATGTGCGAAAAAATGCCTACTTATTATTTATTGTCAGCGCCACCAAATAAGCAAAGAACGCTTTACAGCGAGCACATAAATATTAAAGATTGTAGAGTATTATTGTCGTTTTGCTGCATTAATTATAACACATGAAAATAATGCTGGACTTTCGTATATTCCGTGTATGGGATTGGTGATATATTATTCTCATTCACTAGTAATTTACATGACACAATTAACCCACTGCGATAAAATTTGCCCCAAGCTTAGATAAATAAAATAATAGTTAACTTCCTCAAAACTCACATTTTTGCCTGGGTTATAAAAAATAAAAAAAGGCTTATAAGCGTATGCCCTCGTAAAAAATGATTAATTTAATTATGCTCATGTGTATCTTTAAGCTTAACTTGCATTCTGAGTGACTCCAGGCAAGCCTCATGTGCACATCAAAATGGAACATGCAAACTGTAACTTATCTATTTCAACTGCACATGACTTCGTAACGATGCAAGTTTCAGCGGCATAGGACCAAAAAAAACATGCAACCTCGAACTTTATCTTCATTTCCACGTGAATTTTCAAACGCTGCGCACTTGAGCCACGAGCGCCGCGTGTTCTCTCAGGTTCGGCAACGTCCTGGAGCTGACAGCAGACGACGGCGACAGGGAGCTGCAGAGGCTGTCACAGGAGGAAGAAATGTCATCACTCGCCGCTCCTATGCAGTGGCGGGATGAACATTTGTGGGGAGCGGATGCTCCTCATCCTGGCGGTAAATCTCCCAGATCCGTTGGCGAAAAGCCCGTCATTCACACAAATTTCAAAGAAGGTTAGAAATTTAGATTTTTTATTCCTGATTCCACTGATTATTAACTCTGTACATTTTATGTGCTCACAATTTTTTACTGATATAACTTAACAGTTACATGACTATAATTGAAAAACATAGAAGCAACAGCTCGGTCAATTTTAACGATGATCAAATATTCATGGCTCCCGATCCCTCTTTTCCTTCTCACTCAATAACCTCTCATCAAAGATACTGAACCAAAAGGTACCTCAAACCTCTCAATAATTTGGCCCAGGCTGCCTGGACGACGTGCGTGTAAGCGGTCGACGGCTGCCGATGCCCCCGGCCCTGAACGCCACCCGCTGGGGGGCCGTGGAGGCTGCGCTGGACCTGGCGTCGGGGTGCGTGCCACCTTCAGCCTGTGTCAACGCCACCTGCTCTTCGCCCTACAAATGCCAGGATACTTGGAAGCAGTTCAAGTGCGAGTAAGCAGTTCAAGTGCGAGTAAGCAGTTCAAGTGCGAGTAAGCAGTTCAAGTGCGAGTAAGTAGTTCAAGTGCGAGTAAGAAGCATCCTTGTGTCCGTATTTGGATACAACTTTTGTCTAAACTATAACTTTTGATGGAAACATCTTTCACCAGTGAACCTTTTCACCTTCACAAACGAACCTTTAAAAGATGAATTCGCATACATGATGGCATTTTTTATGGGACTTCTCATTGCATTCATAACTTCACTATGTGCGCATTGTTATGAATAATTTTGGAATCTGGATGGAAGTGGACTACTCTGTGATTTTGAACGTAAGTTTGTGAATCAGTTCCGGCCTTACCCCTGAAGGTATACATCAATTCATTACGCTAGGTTGGACATGGATTAAAATAAAAGGAAACTCTTTGGCTCCGGAGCTTTATTTTTTTGCTAAAACAAATCCTTGAAACGCAGCCCCACACAACGCTGTGTCCTAACACACAAAGCACTGTTGTGCCATAACAAAACAAACACAAAAATCTCAGAGCACGCAGGGTCGAGTCCCGTAAAAACAAACACCGACGTGTCGTTCTATACAAAATACCGCTGGAGTTTACCACACAAAACTTCAGGGCAGCATGCCTTCCGTTGTCAATTGTTCGTAAAAACCTCTGAAATATAGCTTGCATCCGCCAATAGGGCTGGAAGAAATGCCACTCTCTTCGGTTTGTGGTCTAAAAAGCGTTTTTTCGCCCCCTGGTCCGCAGCTGCGGCGAGGGCTTCCAGCTTAGTCCCGACGGCGCCTCCTGTCTGGATGTGGACGAGTGTCGCTACGAGCCTTGCCTCAACTTCGCCTCGTGCTCAAACTCGGTGCCAGGTAATGAAACTTTATCCCACAGTAAGATTTTTTCATTTGATCAGGCTAAGATTGATCTCTTAATTATCTTGTTTCAATTGTTGATTTCATGCGTTGGTGCTTCAACTATGGAAATGTGTTATTATATGTCTTTCCCGAATTATCTCGAATCGAAAATTTTGTAAGAATGCCAAGTTTCGAAATGATCGATATATATCAGTTCCACCATAGAATTGACTATCACTGTCAAACACCCCCAATTTGCATGATGAAATGGAGCTTATTGATTTTAAAAATACGATTCGTGACGAATAATAGTTGTTTGCATGGGATATCCTGAACTAAAGTTAAACAATCTTGTATTTGTTCATAATAAATCAATCTTTGGTGTCCATTAAACTTGAATTATTAATTATGTAATCAACCTTTTCTGTCATGATATGAATGACCGTTCGACTCTAATCACTTAACTATTCATAAGAAATGAATGGATTCACAGTAAATTTCAGAAAATGGTAAGGTCATCATGAGAAAATTATTATATATTTCTATTCATTATAATAAAAACACAGATTTCAGCGGGAAATTGTATTATATTCTGTAATCATGCAGTATTATTTTAATTTCTAGTTACATGTTGACCTTGACTCGACGAACAGGCTCTCTGGGAACAAAATTGTTCAAAAGCACCAACCACAAAGACAACAAAAAACGGATCTTGTTAAGAATAAACACCCCAGTGTGATCTTACTAAGAAAACGCACCCTAGCTTGTATATCCTTCTTGATAAAACGCTCCCTAGAATAAACCTTGTAGACTAACTTTGTTAATCATCCCTATTCCTTTTTATATTCATATTTTCAAGAATTCATGTGGCGAAAAAGCTTCTCACAAAATGCTTTTGAAGCTTTATGTGATCATATTGCGGCAAAGTACTTTGACTAAGATGTTTTGCTTATCATTTGGGATTTAATGTTTTTCATTCAATTAACCTTGTTAAGATTACGCACCCGAGTAACGTACGGGGTGCTTATTCTTAACATGATCCCAAAAATCATATTTAATAATTTGTGACAATTTACGTTGTGCTGGAAGTATTATTAATAGTTTAGTAGGTAAACGATAGGCAAGAATCCCTAAAGAAAGATCGTGTGGCTTTGTTGGAATGCCAGAGAAAGCCGTTTTTAAACGGTTTCATCAATTTGTGTGTAACTCAACAAATGGTCTGTGAATTTCATTTCAAGGAAAACATCTTGGGTGTTGCATGCCAGTATTCAAATTTAGGATCCACAAGTTCCTAAGATAAGTCATAATTCTCCCCGCGTGCTGATGAAAATACCGTAAGTGGATACAATCTCGACAGGCGCAGCATCTACACTGCATGTTAGCCGCCAAACTAGACTATCTTATAACAGGTTGAAGGGATGTGAGCTTTCACCTGTTAAATTGCGCGGGTAACTCTTACCATCAGAACTAAGATGGAAACAATAATTAATTCTAAAGTACATCTTTCCAAATGTCACACCGTCTTGCAAGCACCAGACGTGCCTATATGAGTATATTCTTGAAAAGATAGACTTCAAACCTGGAACCACGGCACAAATTCATGAATTGTTAAGCCTAAGAAAAACTATTTCCTGTGAGATATTGTACCCTATTTCTTCACAAATTTCACGGTAAATTGAGGGAGTTAGAATACGGACCTCCGGCTGAATACCTTCTCGCAATAGCGTCCTTGTAAATTCTAATCAGCCATGTATGGCTGGCAGAGAATGACCCACAAAAGAATAATCATACCTAGAGTCTTTTAACCGCCTTTTCTATAGAGACTGTTGCACGACTGCCGTGTGCATGTGCGCCCTCAGTAGTGGAGTTTTCTTCAACTATGTATCATGGTACAGTCTCAACTGTACTCTGAGGACGAATATGACTTAATAATGAAGTTTTAAAAGTTTACATTTCGCGTATAAGGTTTAATATTAGGTAAACCTATCATATTAGACGATGAACGTTACTGTTAGGCATACGGAAATCGTCTTCTTTGGTTTAATTTGTTCATATTTATTTCTCGTTGATACAAATGATCTGTTTTTCTTCTCAAGAAGCTGTGTTAAGTGCACGTCTTCATGTTCATGGAAATGGTTCTACTGATCAATGAATTCAATATTTAATGCATTTTCACGTCTCGATGTTCCTACAAGTTTTACCTCCCCAGTTTGATTTCATTTTGAATTTAGGAAAATAAATATGTCATATCATATAACATAATATATCAGACTCATCGATGCGCAACATCATTGATGAGTATGCATCATTACCTACAAATCATTACCTACATCAAAGCATCATTACCTACAAAGGAATAGAGTAAATACTGTGGACGTCACTTCCATTCTTCAACACCAACACTTGCCGCCCCGTATCACAGGCTACCACTGCTCCTGCACTAGCGGCTACGCAGGCCACAACTGTGAGCAGCAGGCCGGACCCTTGGCCTTCCCCCTAGGCGGCCTGCCTGTCCTGCTGGCCTTCACCTTCTCCCTCGCTACTGTCTTAGGTCAGCCTCAATATGATCCCTGAAACCTTGTATATTTGTTAAAATCGTTCAATGTTTATGTTAAATTTCGTAAAATAATAATTTACATTGAAATCATTCTTCGCGACGGAAAATCATTTACCGTCACAAAAATATACTCTTCATTCATTGCACAAAGAGCAGGGTAACCCAGGTTTGGGGTGTTGTGTGTAAAAACATAACGTTGCCCGTAGCAGTGTAACTTCTCAGGATAAGCCAGATCAGCAGATCTACTCTGCATTGCTGGGAAGCAAACTTGCTCCCCCAGGAGAAATTCATAGAATTAATGCAATTCCTTCCCAATTCCTTATAGCGCTTCCCAAATTTATGGTGAGGCGTCTTCTCCTCGCGGGATACGAGGATCAAGAGTTATATTAGTGCAAACTTCAGTTAACACACCAGTTAATTTACACACCTATACGTACACCCTGTAAATATCATAAAATAAATACAAAATTACATACACCCCGTAAATCTCATTAAATAATTAAATCAACAATGCAGTATTTCGGACATTTTTTCTTTCTTAGTTATTCATTTACTCAGCAATTAAAAATAATTTCATTTCGGTGGCCTATCGTTAATATTTTTTAAGGACGAATTTGTTGTTTCTACAGGTTTGCTGGCGATTGCAGTAGCAACTTATTTTCTGAGGCGCCGGAAAATCGAACTCAAGACAACGTCAGTCGACAGAACAGCAAGTAAACAAAAACAACAGCAAGTCATAACCTCAACAATCATAGACTCATCCAACCTCTCCCCAGTGCCTTCTAAAGAATCTAAGGAAAGTGTTTACGTAGAGGAGCCATCTAGCGATAAGCAATTTTCTAAAGAATCGTTGAAAAACATGACATTATTTCCAAAATCTTGTAAAAATTTAGCTCTTTCTGAAGGACTGCAAAGGAAGAGTTCATCATCCAGAGAATCCTTCACTTGTGAAGGAATAAATTCAGTAGCCGGGCACGCCATCGAGGTGCGCTACACGGCCAGCGCCGCCACACACACGACACTCGCGCCCAGCGTCTGCGAGCTGCACGCGCTCCAGCACGACGCCGTGCCTTGCTTAGGGCGCTCCAACCCCGACGCCGTGCCTTGCTTAGGGCGCTCCAACCCCGACGCCGTGCCTTGCTTA